>NW_022280034.1:3244050-3317338 GCF_004355925.1 Anarrhichthys ocellatus | reverse complement strand
CTCTCTCTCTCTCTCTCTCTCTCTCTCTCTCTCTCTCTCTCTCTCTCATCTTACAATGTTAAAATTGAACACAAAACGTTTCAGAATATAATTATATATATTTGCACATTGCATTTAAACCTGTATTAAAGGTGTCTATTTTTAATGTATGGAGCATATTAATTTATTTGTAGCTAGCTTAAATCGATAAATGAGATTTTTAATTGATAAATGTCGATTTTACCAAAGAATACCCAAGTTTACCATGTTTCTCCAATTTTGCTGAGAACAAAGAGAATCTCCACAATGAACTAGTATAATTACATTGTATTGGGTTAAAAAAAAAAAAGGATTACACTTTTTCTGTCAATTTCTAATGTTTGACACTATTTCAAATGTGATAAAAGAACAGGAAATGTTTCCTCAACTTGTGGATAACTGCAAGTCTGAGGTTGTAACATATCGCTGGCACACAGTCAATATCTGACAGTGGATACAGGTGTTACACCTGTCTTGCTTTCCCCAGGATTATTTCACACCTGAGCCTGAAAATGTTCTTCCACATTTGCCAGCTGCCATCTGTTATGTTGTAATTATGTCAGGTAGTTCTTTGTGTTTCAGCGTTGTTCCTCAAAACCAGGAGCGACAAGGCGCTGAAAACCTCAGCTGAATATGTCACGGGTGCGAAGGAAACGACTAAATGTGGTCCATCAGGTACTGAAAGTTGCTAAACAGTTGAAGAAAACCTCCCTTGCTGTCTCACTGTCTCTTTTCAATCCGTCACAATCAGGATCAGAGGCGGGATAGAGAAGATACAGATACAGAGGTGAAACCAGAGATTCCTGGCGTGCAGGCTTTTCCCTCACTATTGTCACCTGCGAGGAAGGCCTCACAACAGGTGACACCAGCAACAACAACTTACACCTACATGTAGAAATCACAGCAGCTGCAGAACACACTCGCAGCATTTTACCACAGCCTCAGTACAGCAGCATCCTAGATTTACACTCCAAAACCTCTTTGCTTGCCACCTGCAGTCGTCCCGCCGCTGCTCTGGGGAAGGTGCTCCGTCTGAGCTGGGGAGTCCACGCAATAAAGGCTCGGTGTCCTGCCTGCGAGCCGTCTCCGGTGGAGCCCAGAGCACGACTGCAGAGCTGGCAAAGACTTCAAAGATTACCCACAGGGGAGAGGCCCCCCTGGCATCCAGATGTAAGTTTCCTTTTTTGCATTGCAGGTTATGCAGCGGCACACAACCGACCAGTCCTCTCACTGTATCTAGTGTTTACATTTCTCTCTATATTTTAGCACCTATGCCACTGTGTTTGCATTGCAAGCCAATATGTTTGAAATCTTTTCTGAGCACAGCTTTTATTTTTATTTTTTGCTACTTCTTTTCAGTACACCCTGCTCTGTATCAAGACTGTAGGCGTCCCCACAGTGCTGAGACTCTGGTTACAAACCGGTCCAATGAGTCCACTGAATCTGAAGAGGAAGACGAGGAGGAGTCAAGCTCAGCCTCCACTGGCCTCTCTCATCACCTGGAGTCTTTCAGTTCAGAGCTCAAGACAATAGTTTGTAGAGCAGTGGTAGAGCAATCAAGGCCACTTATCATTGACAAACTCGACAGGGGCTCTGCGGCGATCTGGCGAACATTAAACACAGGCCGGACCTCGTCACCAAGGAGGAACCTCTGTCACAGGAAGTCCACCACGGTGGCCCTTGAGAAGGAAGGATGTACCAAAGAGCTAGTGCACAATCAAGGATGTCAAGCAGCCCAGTCTCTAAAAGATAGCAGCGAAGGGATTTCATGCAGACCCAAACTAAGGTGATCATATGATAAACAGATTAATACGTTTTTGTAGTTTATTATATTTTCTTACCGACCTTAAAGCCTGGCTTTTTAATAATAGCCTACACTGAATAGCCTCATACATTAGAGGAGTTAATCGTACAGTTAAGTTGCGTTATCATTCAAAATGAAATGTCCTCAAAGACATTCTGGTTCATACGTATAGGCCGGCTGGGTACCGAAAAGGATTCATTTAATCTAAGATTAGTTCTAATCAGAGTTCAGAGTTTAGGAAAACTAGGTTTAAAACGAGTAAATCCAGATTTAAAATTAAGCAAAGCTCTGTTGCACGATTTAAAACGATAATCTCTGTTAAGTAAATCCAAGCTTAAATAGAGTTGAATCGATATGGAGATGCTTGTTCACCCAAACTAAAATAAACACATTGCTGTCAGGGCATAATAAATTCTGTAGCCTTTAAAATAAATTCTCATCAACCAGGACTGACATCTTAAAGGAATGCCACTTTAAATCCTGGCTTTTTGATAATACACGGAATAGTTTTACTGGCAGCTCATACAGTGTTTATTTATTGAGTTATCAGTCAAAAATATTCATCATATTAGATTTTATTCTGGTTTAAACTTTGATTTACATACATAGATTCGGTTTAATCCTAAATCTAGATTCACTTATTTTTGCTTAATTTTATAAAATATTTTAAGATTGAGTTTTTGCAAAAGTCTGATTAGAACTGATAAACGAATCCTTTGTTGAAATGTTGTTGAACTTGAATTGCGTCATGTCCTACTCTATTGAAGGTTGTATGAGGACATATTTGGCAATGAGGAGGATCGGGACTGCTGTCGGATCTGCCACAGTAGCGACAATTCACCAACTAACCCGCTACTTCTGTGCCTGTGTTTGGGAAGTCTGAAGTTCATTCACCTCGACTGCCTGAAGAATGAGACCGGTGAGTCGAGAGCTGATGGCGACAGAGGGACAGATCAGCAACGCAGATGCTCTTAATTATCCCAAAGAAGTTGAACGCAAAAGAGTGATTTATATTCAGGGATCATGGTTGATGTGTTTAGAAATGTGTATCCACTCTCTGCAGGCTCAGGGCCCTATTCTGCCAAAACATGTGCATTTTGTAAGGGGAGGCTGACACCGGACCTGGAAGCTGCTCACAACAAGGTCCGTGGATTATAAATAGATAAATAGATTTGATATTTAGAGCGCTTTGAGTGCGCTAATCAGACCAGATAAAAACTCGTGATTGATATGATGAAAGTTATGATTTTGACAACATTCTACAATGTCATACTTGTTTGTTTCTCCCAAATTGGAAACAGCACCAAATCTAGTTCCAAACACGTTTAAAATATTCTATGTTAAACTGAGGGACATTTTATTTTTTACATGGAATGGAAATTAATATTCTTTGGTTATTTATCGTGTCCTCAGGTTGGAAGGGTGCTCAGAAGACTCAGACGGTGGATGAACGTCGCACCAGGGTCATCTTGACGCTCAGCTGGACCTGTTTTCTTCTTCACATCTCGGCTGATGTGCAACTAAACACGAGTATTACAATAAAACACTGCATCGGATTCAAGCGAGTGGATCAATGTGGCAAATGTAAAAGCAGTGAAGATAGACAGTCTATTAGCATTAAGTTATTGTTTAATACAATATCCATCACATTTAGCAAACTATCAAGTGTTCATTTCTGTAACAAGTCATCACTCTTTCATTACATGAGACATTTCAGAACACAGATGTTGCTTCAGACAACTTCGACAGCTGGAAGTCAAACTCAACCATCAACAGTAAAAGTATAGAGTGAAGTGTTGTCTAGACTCGAGTTGATGTGACAGAGGAACTGGTTCCAACAATGTGCATCAAAGTCACATGAGTGAAATCACTGATGCTCCTCCTTGAGATTCCTGTGATGTGGCTCAGCTCTCCAACTACCTGTGAGGCATTCAAAGAAAGATAAAAGGTATCTGAGACCGATTCAGTACACACTGACATCAACTAAACTTAGATAAGGACAATGACTCTATTTAATACTTTCTGTTAATATGGCTGCATATTACGTCCATAATTTGACATTTAAAAACACAGAAAATTAGGTTTTTTTAATGCTAATAAAAAGTGTTTCACCTGTTCCCAGTTTCTGACGTAGAGGATGAATGTAGCCACAGCGATGACACCGACACCAACAAGCATGCAGTCCTCAGTCACTGTCACAAACCTCTCTCTGTTTAAAGAGAGATTATTTAGTATTGAAGCAGCTACTATCAATATTCTTCAGTTACAGGCAGTCAAAGAGTCAGATCTTTAGCTGAGGAGTTGAGTCGAAACCCAAAGAGAGCTTACAAGCACAGATTGTATAGAAGAAGTGGACGTAGTCTCCATGACGTCATCCATTGGTTTGTGGACGGCTGTTTTGAAGCCTCAAGTTTGGCATTTTGGACGTCGCCATCTTGTTTTATTTGCAACCAGAAGTGACACGAGAGGGTGGAGCTAAGTGCAACTGAAAGCTGAATAAGAACATTTACAATCAGACTTCTTTTTGCAACCAGAGGAGTCGCCCCTTGATGGCCATTAGAAACAATGCAAGTGTAAGACATCGGTATTGACATTATTGATGTTAAGCATTGGCTTCACTTTTCAGAACTGGAGGTTGTTGCCTGGCTGAAAAGGAGAATGGATAATGGAATGTTTGTGTTCACCACATCAACTTCAAAGGTGTAGGTGTTGTTTCTGCTGCCTCCACGTGACCAGAAAATCAGTTATTGCATATCTAATAACTACCTCACCAACACTTTTAGGCCGTACTTATAGTTTAACAGCGCTCTAATGGACTGCGTTTGTTTAGCGCCTGCCTATCGGGAGCACTTTGGGGTTCGGTGTCTTGCTCTGGGAAACTTTGAAGTGCAGACTGGAGGACTGCAGACAGTGCTCAGCTGGTCGGAGTCTACTCAACTGCCTATCAAGCAGCGTGTCCACTCTACCATGACAGGAACCACCTGTTCCCAAAAACAAATCTGAAAATGTGTCTCAAAGAGAAATGTACTCAACCTGTGTTCTGCGGATGGGCTGACACACCGAGTGGTCGTCACTAACAAGGAGTCGTAGATGGCGGCCCTCTGCAGGCTGACGAACTGGAGGACAAGGTGGCACAGTTGGTGCAGGCGCTCCACGGGGATGGATGGCTCGTTATGTCCTACAGAAGTTGAGTCACCGCTTTTAAAGTCAGCACAGCTGTTCAATGGATATTGTTACATCCTAATATTTAATATTAGTTACTCTGTGTTTCAATATGAGATGTCTTACCCAGCACCTCCAGAAGGATTTCCACATATGTCAGCGGGTTGGGAGCATTTAGTCTGAACTCAAGCCCCTTTAAGACCATCAGCTCTGATTCCAGGAGAGTCTGCTTGGAAACTCTGTGGCCGACTGACTGCAGAAAGCGCACAGCTGTATTGTTGTCGATTATCTAGAAAATGTTTGAATAATTAAAGTAGATTACTTCATTTTAAGTAACTTTTAAATGTATAAATCATAGGCATTTCAGGACTTACGTGACTGTGCAAAGACAGTTTGCTTGCAAGTTGCACGCAGGAGAAGACTATGAGGGGGAATTTGTCTTTGAGCTTGGCCAACACAGCTTCCTCATGACTTCCTGGTCGATCAGCAGCTGCACCTTCAAGTGTGGGCGTGGTCAACAAATCCGTAAGGTGCTTGACCATGAACCTGGGGGAGATGATCATTCACATAAAGCAACATCATAATGGGTGTGGCGGGGGAATAGAAAAGGCGCGGCTCCTTCTTACCTTTGAAGGAATTCGATGGCATGGTATCCGGCCAGCGGATCGAGACCGAGGTCTTGTGTTATCAGGAAGATGTATTCTATGACACACCGGAGAGGGAGGCAGGGCGTTAGTGAAGAACAGCAGAGAACAAAACAGACAAAGCTTCTGTTTGAACACAGCATGTTGGGACACAGTTCATAATCAGAGCACACAAAAGAAAGGAATTCATAAGGCATGAAATGTGTTTGGGCCATTCTATGTAAAGTAAAATTTTGAGGTGTTATTATGGATTAAGATACCACATTATGATATAATATATATTATACTGAATCGGGCCATTCTGCGTAGTCCGTAATTTTATGTAACATTTTGAATGCACTTTTACTTGTGAGTATTATAGTTCCTTCTGTTCTATGAGAAGCATGTTCAAGAAACAGACTGATTCCCATGAATTTATTTGTATGTCATGAACTAGGAAGCATAGTTGATTAGGAGTCATTAACACTGCTTTCCATCTGCTCCTCCTCAGTGGCAGCTTTTTTTTCCAGGTGCAGCTGTGAGACTCTGCTACCTGGAGGTGTTTGTACAACAGGGCTCACAGTTCCAGGTGTATGAAACACAGAGTGATGACAGGTTACAGAGGCGCTCCTGTACATCAACACCACCTGCTGACAACGTTATTAAAACTATTGCCAAATGAGTCTAATAGTCTGCTAATACAAGCCTCGTTTATATGCGATAGCAGTAATTTATCCAATAGTTGCAACAGTGAATACAGCTGTAAATCATGAATGAAGATGGAAAGAGGCATTTATCTAGCTGCACACTAATTATCACAGCTGTGTGTGGTATTACAAACTTAAATTGCACATAAAACAATATATAGCATAGCTGTTTCTTCCTTCTTTGAGTGAAAATGTTCAGTAAATATAATAAAAATAGATTTCTCTCCAAATAACGGTTATAAACGTAAACCCAGGTGCAAATCCGACGTTTGTTTGGCTCTTTCAGTAACGTTACTGCATTTAAAAAGGGCAGAATTAGCGTCAATAGTGCTCTCTGTGGTCAAATACACGTTAAGCTACTTACCCATTAGTTTTGTATCTTTGAACACTCCACTACATTTTGATAAACTGTTGAGGTTGTCTTTGTTTCTGTCGTTGAGATCAACGAGAAAATCTGTGAGTAGGTCAAAGGAAGCTTCTCGAAACTTGAAACTTAAACTTTGGCTTGGCGTACTAAAGAAACTTTTCGCCATTTTAGCAGAAAAAATATATTTACAGAAAAGCAAGTTTGTGTTTGTCAAGTATAAGCTTGTATCCTTCCAGAAGATGGCGGTGTTTCCACGGTTTTCAACGTCTCCTGGTAGGAACTTTAAAGCTGCCGGTGGGGGCTCCATTTAGCCGGTGCACCGTCAATGTGTTATTACTTCACTCGCTGCAAACATGGCCGACAAGACGCCGAAGGAGCACGTCGGTACCCCCGTTGCGACCAGGATAGACCCGACAAAAGAGGCTATTTCTGAAGGACAGCTGCACTTCATCCGGCAGGTAGAGCTCCAGCAGTGGAAGAAGAAAACACAGAAGCTGCGGACGCGAAACGTCGTGACGGGAATCGCCATTGGAGCACTCGTTATGGGAATTTGTATCCTTTGCCATGCGCAGTAACGTCCAACACAAGGTGAACTATGTAACGTTAGCATAGCATGCTAAAGTTACTCAGGGGTTGTTCGACTGTAACTGGTTTTTGAGTGCATGAACAAAATAAGACACAGGTTAAATGTTGCATTTTTATTAATTTGCATAACGTGCCGTGCACTTTACTATTTAATTGTAACAACGTTAAACGAGTTAAGGCACGCAAGGTAAGGTAAGTCAGTCTACCTGATGACTTCCGGTGTCACATCAACCTGTTCTCGACATTTTAAGACACACTTCTGTTGTTACTGCAGTCTATGGATGACCATGTTTTGTCTTACTAAGTCACAATTGTAAGGTTTTAAATTGACCCACCATTCCATAATGTTAAGCTACTATGAGCATGTCTTTTGTTTCATCATGCAAACCTTGTATAGACCTATATTAAGTTAACACCATTTATATCACTGAGGGTGAACTTAATATTAGAAAAACCTCACAGGATAATGCAACACTATTCAACTGCACTGCAGCTCCCAAAATTACTTTAAACTTGAATAAACACCTTTTTAAAAACCGTTAACAAAACTGAGCACTACCACCTTCATGAAGTTAGGAGGTATTGCAGTAATGGCTGCATTATCTTTAGCTAGGTGCACCTAATAATTAGGCAACCGAGTGTTTCAGGTTCTAAAATAAATAAGATGTGATATTTTGGTGTTTTTAATGATTAAAGGCGACCATAAGGGGTTCACACAGATGGCCAAATTACGTTTTCAGGCAATTGGATGCAAATTAGTGACTCTGGCACTGTTATATTTGTTATATATTTTTTCTTGCTGTCAAATATTTGCCTTGACCACTTGCTCCCCTGCTAGACGGCTACACATTTTACGCCGTCTCCCAGGAGCGGATCATGGATGAAATGGACGAAGAGGCCAAGCGTGCGAGACTGCAGGGACCGAAGACCGGTGCCAACTGAGACCCGCGTTGTTGGACTCTTGTGTCTGTCCTGCACTGCACTGAGAAGGGACTTATGTGGACTCTGATATATATTCCATTGGTGGCCGCTGTCTTTCATGTCGAGACAGCGGTGGGCTTTGTTTTGTCTTGATTGCGACGGTGAGGTTCTGCTGCTGACTTATAACTAGATGTGTCTTGATTTTTATTAAGTTTGCCTGTCAGCGGAAAGGACCAATCCACTGATCTTACATGCTTCCCGGAAGGCCAGACTGAAGAGCAATTTCAACCCTTATCCAACACGTCACTGGACCTGATCATGTGATGCATATACAGCCAGCTAATGATGTTAAATCTACAGAGGCCTTTAACAGCAGAGTAATGCCAGTGACACCCGGATAACCTGTTGAATCTTCTTTGTCTATAAAGTAATGATTTGTAAAATAAAAATCTAATGTATGATTTCTTTTAACGGAATTATGTTTAACTATTCATGTGAGAAAAAGACAGAGTGAAGCAGTAAAGATGACGAAAGCAGCCGTGGTATTTACAATTGCATTTATTTGTCAAAATTTGATATATGGAGTCTGATCGAGCCACCAAATCTTGGAGTAGAAATATAAAATAAGACGTCAAGGAAAGGCACAGATTCTGCAGAACAGCAGCTTCAGAAAGTAATACAATCATATATTTACATTCAAACTTTTTGGAACGAAAACTTCTCTGAATATATTACGAACTTTGGGAAATCTTACATCAGTTCCACTGCCAGAAGATTCAGTGTGTTCTTGATATTTCATAAGGCAACAGCTACACATTCACAGCTTGAACTAATTATTTAAAACTGTGGGAAGGTAGATCGTCGTTATTGTGATCATACATAACAGGAGAATATTCTCTACCTCCCTTATGGAAAAACAAAAATACCATGAAACATTACGTCTTCCTCAAGTGAACAGTCGTATCAAACATGTTAATGATTGAGAACAAAAGTTACTAAAGTGCACAAGGTGCTTGATCTATGGAACAAGCGACAAATTAGATTTTTGCTTGAGCAGGAGTTAAGGTTACCGACATGTTTAGTTTATCGTGACTTGTAAACATCTAAATCTACTATATACACACATGTACAATCAACAGGAGAGCCAGTAGTCTAAGACCTTGATGGATTTTTTTCACAACTTATGAAAACAGAAATCATATTTTAAAATTAAAACCAGCTATAGTATTTGAAGATTGTTGTGTGATGTCTTTGCTAACGTCTTCTGCACATTTCAACAAATCTCTTCGCATTTAATGGTTTCAAAAACGGATTTCCTCTCTGCGGAAGCAAGCTACGCTTCTGTCGCACAGCTCCTTTCTGATGCATTGATCTCCTTATTGTACTGCTGTGCTGTACAAAGTGACAAATCATTTTCTCTACGTCTAGGACTGCAGTCAAACCTTCAACAAAATGGTTCCATAATACACATTTGATTAAATCAAACTGTACAATGCATCTAGAGCCCCTGGAAGGATATATTCACTGTGCAGTCAGCAGGTGCTGAGACATTCACAAACTATAGCAAATAAGTTGCAAGATTATCCAAAATGTTGTCAGTAAAAAGGCCAGAGCCTCGCTGGGGTTCACGTTACGATGCTCAGATTGATCAACGGCAACAACAACCATCTTCATTCTGGCTCAAAGTCAGAGCAAAGTTTCCGCAGCACTTGGTACCATCGCTTGATTGCGTTAAAGCTAAAAGCTTGCTCGGATGAAACACTTAAAACAACCGGTTTACTGTTTCATTCTGAACTGTTGGGTCTTAAGAGTTTATTTACAAAAGCGCATTAAAAACTTTTTAACATCCAGATTTGGAACAGATTTTATTCTGTTCTTCGGTTGCAACAATTTCCCCAGGTCAGACGGAGGGCTGAAAGCTGGATGTTACAGTTCCTGTGTAAATTCCAGCTCCATCGATGACAGTTTTTATATTTATACGTTGAGGTAAATGACCACTGGCAGAGGGAAGCAGTTTGCTGATCGGTGAGCCAGTGAAAAGTGTTAAAGCGATCCACCCACAGGACGGAGTTGGACCCCTGCAGTCACACTTCAGATGAGGTAGTCCAGATACACAGCGCGCTCGGCTGCAGAGTTTCTTACTGGGGAAGCGAGAAGAAAACAAATACATGAAGTGAGAACGAAGCATTTAGTGACATGTTTAAAAGGGTAGAACGTTAGTGACATGACGTCTGTTAATACAGAGTTCACTCACCATTCTACTAATGTCAGTGGCGAAGGTGACGCCAGGTTTGTTCAGTTTATCCTGGGAGCCGCCGCTGCTGCTGCCTCCAGTGGAGTTTCTCCTAATGATACCTAGGAGAACAAACGTGTCGTATTAATACAAAAAAAAAAAACATGAGGTTGTCACATACAAGGTAGTACATGTGGACATTCTCGCTTACCTTGGAGTGGCAACATGTCCAAGCGCTGCAGGCTGTTCCTGCGGGACGAGGGGAAGCCGCTGCCCTTGGAGAGGCGGCGCTGCCGGCTGGAGAGCATGGCGGCAGGAGAGACGATGCCCGGAGGGGGAACCTTCCCCATCTTCTCATACAGCTCCTCAATCTCTCTCTTCTGGGTGGCCTGCAGGCTCTGCACCTCCGTCAGATGTCTAATAAGGGACAAGAAGTAGCACATAAGTGCACTTGTACTTACATTTTGTCCGCTCATGTGGTTTAACTGTATTGTGTATGTTTGTTTTATCAGAATGTATCATGTTCTGCTGACATCCTTTGTATTATTTTGTTAGCGCAGAACATCAGGCAAAGGGACTGCAGATGAAAACTAGCCTTTCAGCTAACTCATGTACATTTACATTTGTTTGAATGGTGATTAATGTACATGTACTCTTTTAAAATAAATAAAATGAAAAGTGGAAAAGTCAGTAAAACAAATAGTCCTCGAAAATCCTTGCCGGCATGTGGATTGGAGGAAATTAAGGCCTCAACAAGTTTGTTATGACTGGTTTGACTTTTTGTTTCAAGATCTACTTTTACTTGACTTAAAAATATAGAAATATAGCATCATAACTGTAGTGCTGAAACCATTTTTGGATTAATCATTTGTCAATTTACAGAAATTGATTCTACAAATGTATTCTTAAATGTGAGGATTTGTGGTGTTTGATTTTTTACTTTAATCTTGTGTCATACCAAAACATGAAGTCATTTAAAAGTGTGTGATGAGTGTGAGAGCCCCGGTGAAAGCTCTTAATATTACTATCATATTCATATTCTTGTTGACTACACTCTTTTCAATGTCAAAAGCTTTGTTGACCTTTGTCACTTACTTCTCTCTGAGTTCCTGAAGCTCCTCCAGCATGACGGAGTCGTCGCTGTCGGAGTCGTCGCTGCTGATGTAGGGAGCGTTGCGGTTGTAAGTCATCAGCCATAGATGATGAAGGGCGTTGCTGTACTGCGGGCTGCCTGTCGCTCCGTCCCACAGCCTCCCCTCCATCTCAGCCGGCGTCACGGAGAGTCCGCTGTCCGCAGACGTCCCCATCAGGCTCAGGCTGTACGCTCTCCTCCGACACCTCCTCCTCGTCCTCTGTCGTTCCCCAACAACCTCTTCCTCCCCCTCCTCCTCATCATCCACCTCTTCTTCTCTGTCCTGCTGCTTCTCTTGGCTCCATCCCAGCTGCCCGTCCCCCCCCTGGAGGTCCCCCGTGGTGGACCCTCTGTGGGGATGCTGGTGAGGAGGGGACAGGGTGAGGGAGGTGCCCAGGCTCGTCTCGGACTCCCCCTGCTCCTCTGTGCTGCTCTCTGACGGGGTGCTGCCGCTGTCTGCCGGCGGCGCTGCAGCAGGTACGGCACTGGCTGGCACGGCGGGCGCAGGGATGTGCATGCTGGGCGTCACCTGGAATCGGCCCACAGTGACGGGTGCAGACTGGACTTCTGTGAAGAGAAGAGAGAGAAGAGAAGGTGTTAATCTGGGGTGGCCAAACTACGGCCCGCGGGCCAACTGCAGCCTGCTGCCTGTTTAAACAAGAATATGGCAGGAACATATTTCTAATAAATTCCACTGTATGTCAATTGCATATCATAGTGGAAACACTAAATGTCGACTGAATTTAGTGAAATTATCTCAAACTCTTGGCACAGAAATCAATATTTTACCATCTTTAAATCAAGCTTTATTTATTTATCTTTCTAATTATTTACAATATTTCACCTCTTTAGTCTGGCTTTTAATTGAGCTTTACTTATTCCAAATCCTACCTCTGGTGTTTCCTCATTTCCTGTTTTTTTTGTGTGGTTCTGTTATTATTGAATCTTTTATTAATTACAAAGAAATGTATTGTTTGTGTTTGTGGATGAGGGGGGGGGTTGTAGTGTGTGAAGCACTTTTGTGTCACATCTTATTTGTATGAAAAGGTCTATACGAATAAAGTGTGATTAAATGAAGCATCTATGGCAGATATTAACCGATAGCTGTGATGGAGTTGTTCATCTGGTGTCACAAACGCTGCATGAACTCACTGGCTTTCAAATCCTGCAGTGCCTCCGTTCGCCCACTAAGTGTCCCTCTTACAGTAAACACAGATGGTGTTTGGGTCTGCGCCCACTGAAACAGAGGGACTCTGTTGAGTGTGGGCTTCTGTGGGGTATAAACACCGACTGGCGTGGGTATGGGAGGAGAGGCCTGTAACGAGCGCCACTGCTCGCTGATTGGTCATTGCCGGTGGGAAGGGCCGCAATAACACCTACGTTTGTGTTCGTTCTGAATGGAACATTACGTGCAGACTCGCCGTTACGCAATGGCTCCTGAGGCACCGCCAGTACGTGAGGATACATCGCAGAGAAAGGGAGAGAGAGCTGAAAACAACTCCAAGGCCAAACTGGCCGTAACCGAGATCTCAGACTGTATTTAGACCCAATACATCATGAAAAGCAGCAAAGGGGGGGGAGAAGAAACTGCGTTTGTGTGTACACACATGCATGTGTTCTGGGTTTGTTTGGGGTGCAAACATAAACTTTATACAGTGTATGTCATATTCCAGCTCTCCCAGCACCCCACAGGCTTGTAACGTACAACACATTGGGCATTTCTGATGCAGAGACGGAGGAGAAACTGTTGCAGGAATTATTTCTTACCAGGTTCAGAGGAGGCTTTTGGTTTTGGGGTGCTGGTTTTCATCTCAGGTATAGCAGGGTGCAATGGAGTGCTGAAGGATGATAACTGGACAGGAAGAATAAACATTGTTAGTATTAGACGTGACCCGTGACACATATTCATGGTCAGTTATCTGTCACGGTGCGCCAGCAACACTGTTTTAGTGTCACAGAAATCCTTGGCCTGATGCTCGCTTAGATAAAATGATCCAAATGAGCACCACACAGTGCAGCACACAGATTTGAAATGAGGGAAAAACTAACCCCTCATAATGGATTAGAGACTGGTATTGGTAGATACTTAGAGTTGAGGCGTTGGAATAAAAACATTGGATCGTTGTAAGTCAAATCTTTTAAATTAATCTATAAAATAAAGAAGTGAAAGAAGCTGGATTTCCCAGAGCCCAAAATGGTGTCTTCAAATAGCTTGTTCTGTCCCACCAAAATACAAAGTTATCCAGTTTACAATCGTTTAAAATAGAAAAAAAGGGGAAAAACCTCACATTTAAGAAGTTGGAAGCGCTAAATGTTTGGCATTTTGGCCTGAAAAATCATTGTATGTCAAATAACTTTCTGTCGACTAATCATTTCAGCGATGATTTTCATGCACACATCATCATTTTAAATAAGAGAAACTGAGGAAGAAGCAACTCACAGTGCTGTCTGGGCTCTCAGGGGGAGATGTTGAAAGATCTGAGTTTGAACTGGAGACTTCTGATTTGGGTTCAGCCTGAACTGGAACCTGTGGCAAGTATGAGGCCACATAACCGTGGAGAATGTCCTCCTGGGTCATGCCGGTGGGACTGAAGAGTCCAACCTGCTGAAAGGGCTCCTGAGGAGCCGGCGGAGGAGTGGAAGGCATAGACAGTGGAGAGACAGGATGCAGCAGGCTTGGATGACAGCTCTGAGGAAAACCTGCTCCATCCATTAGAGGCAAATTCTCAAGGTTGTGGTAGACGTTGTTCTGGGCTGTGAGGTAATGAGCCTCTACTGGTGAGTTCTGGTAATGTTGTGGGTACATGGAGGGGTAACCTGTCAGTGGGGCCATGCGAGCGGGTAGCTGGTGGTGGTAGCCTGGATAGGAGAGCATCCCCTGGGCGGGCATGCCGGCAGGTGGGATGAAAGACTGGGCCATGCTCATCGCCATTGAGATGACATTAGCTAAGGAAAATAGAGGCTGCGTGTGGGCGGGCCACATGTTGGGATGCTGAGGGGTAGATGGAGACATGGCGACACCATCACTGCTGCCAGAGCTTTGGGTCTCATTGTGATTCTGACTTGGGGAACCGGGGCCCGGGGAGGGGATGGAGGAGAAGGTGGGGTTACTGGCTACGCGTGTGAGGGGAGGATGGATGCCCGGCGTGGGGGAACCTGGAGAGCCTGGGTATTGGAATGGGAAGTTATTGTGGCCCATGAAGGGCAAGTGGTAGTGCTGGTGGTGCGGCAGGAGAGATGCAGGGTGGTGGTGCTGATAATGGAGGGGAGACCCTGGAAGACAAAGATTTAAAAAGCAGCTTTAATTTGATGTTTCTTGGGTAAAAACTGCAAGAAAAAAACATGTACAAAGAGGAAAGCGTAGTTGTCCGCCAGGTGTGCCTAAGACGACCACTGCTGTATTATGTGATTGAACGAAGCTTTCAGAATGTTGGTTTGCCACAAGGTGAAACACACACAGATATTTGATCCAGAGAAACCAGTTAGATCACTCGTTCTTCCTCTCTCCTCAGGGTTTAGTCAGACTGTTTCTTCCTGCAGCCCCGTGCCAAAGACATACGCCATGTGGAGAATTAATCTTTCCCGTACTTTCAAATAATGGTGTTTCCATGGTGAACAAAGACATTTTGTTTGAAGCAGTACCGACTATAATTGCATTTGTAAGCCGGAGCAGTTGCACACCGGGCTTAGATGGCTGTGAGGGATTCAGCATCAATGGAGCGAGGCTCGATGCCTATGACATTTTGGAGGAGCATAAAATGGAACACGCGTGTTTGTGTACACAACTCATTCAGGTCTGATTGTGAGATTTAAAAGTGGTCAGCAGTTCTACATCACTCACTGGGGAATAGTTGAGCCAATATCCGAGCCCCATCCATTGATTTGACATTTACCTCAACAATGGCTCCACAGTTATAAACCACGCCTCCTGTTTCCCGATGATGCAAACCAGCCTCTGCTTTTTCCATGCCGACGGAAACATAGGTTAGGCAACACTCTACAAGGGTGGCGGGTGGCCAAGAAGCATTGCGAAAGCGACCATGCAGTGGACGTCCAGCGGAGAGGGGACAGGGAGGGATTAGAGCGTTCAGATACAGGGGACATATGGAGGACGTGTGTTCTTTAATTGACCCCCCCCCCCCCCCCCCCCTTGGGGAAAAAGACTTGGACAGTGGGAGGAGGCTTTCTTGGAAATTCTGTAGGAGTTTGTGCTGGCAAACAGATGTTGCCAACTATCGCTAACACTGGAGAAAAGCTCATGCTTTACAGCGGCCGCATTCACAGCTCCCTAAAAGCCAGAATGCGCCCTTCAGGTGAGGTAATTACCCAAGAGGCCCAGCTGCAAAGCAGACACAGACGAAGGCTTTGAGGTGTAGGGATGGCGGATGGCGCCACGTCTGAACAATACCAAGGACAGGCCGTGAGAAGGGGAGAGAGGAGGAGGGTCTATGAGGTAGCTGAGCTTGGCTTTGACTTATTCTTTGCCAAAGGACTGAAACAATTTCTTCAGTGTGCTGAAACAGTAAACAATGCCGGGCCTCTTCACGCAGGGACCAGAGGGAGGGCTATTTACCTGGACCGTTGTGGAAAGACTGCGAGCGGATTAGAGGTCGGCCAGGTGAAGTAATGTCTGCACTGAAGACGTCTCCATTGGGGCTCAGGGGAGAGCCACATGCCTCTACGTTTGGGATAGCCACACTGAAGTCTACAACAAGACACACATGCATGAGTGGATGACCATGCACAGTTAAAAAAAGAAAAACATGCAACAAACAAATGCAAGTTATTCTGACATGTGAGAAAGACAGTCTGTGTGCAGGTCACACACACTTAATGTTAACTTGGTGAATTTCAATCTTCCATGACAGGATTAGATTAAAAGATTCATGTGATTCATTCATATCCAATATAATCTCCTCATGGATCAAATGATCCTCGTGAAAGCGTGAATTAAGAGCAGACATGAGACTCACCGGGCAGAGAAGAGGAGGAGTGTGTTCGAGGCAGGATGTGACTGTGCAGATTAGGCTGGAAGAGAGCACATTTTGATCAAACTCAGTCTCCACTGCTAACCATGGTGTGATTCAGCTGCAGTACAAAACTAACCGGCACTAATAGGTTGGGGAGAAGCCGATCTGGAGAGTATTGTGTTCATATTAATGGAGCACTACTTAGTATGGACTTAGTCCATCGTGCCTGTTGCTGCAGGCTTCTGAGCCACAGATGTTAGTAGAATCACACCTCATTATTTCATCCTCTTTGACATTTGTGTGCTTCGCATATGAATTATTGAGTTATGACGAAGTGAACGTAGTCACAGTGACGTCAACCACAGATTAAGTTATACAACTGTATTTACTGGTTGGTTATTAACTGATAAATTGACTTTGAAAAGTAAAACCCAGTGCAGTTGTTCAAGTGGTGGATAAAGGAAACAAGCAACAGCTAGACAAACATGGTTTTCCAGGTAGTCAAGCTCCATTTACACACAGTGTCTCTTCCAAAAACTCTCAGAATAGCGCCCTACCTCAGAGATACAACAGCCAGAAGAGAGCCGAGTCTCTGTGGGTTCCTCCCTTAACTCAACTAGCCTGGTCTGTTTTTTTTTTTTTAATTTCAATGTCTGGACAGTGCCGGGCAGAGCGGTCATAATGAGCCTTGTGGGATTGCGGCCCATGCAGTGTTTTTAATCAGAGGCTGGAGTGGAGCCATGAGAGATTTATCCACAGTGGTTGAGGATAATGATGCAGCCAATGGGTGGGAAACAGAGTGAATAAGGTAGATAGTTGGCCGAGGTTTACTCCTCTTTCTTGCCCTACATTCAACCACACATTTATTCTTTTCTCGGTCATTGATGAACATCTTGGATCATTTTCACTGGAGGGCACAAGGAGATCTTGTTCTGTGGAACATATCTTGGCAGAACAAACGCTTCCTTTGAGTGAACATACCTGATTAGGCATTAGGTCATATCTTGTACACTGTGGCACGGCTACGAACAACTCTTTGTTTTTCCTGGATTTTTTGTTTTTACAATTTTACAGGATTCAGAAAAGCTTAATGAATCCAAACTTTAATTATTCTACCCATTCAACGCGGGCAGACATGCTGGAAACTTCATTATGGTGTGAGCCCCGGAAACGGTTTGTGGGAACAAATAAAGGTGGGGGGGGGTATGTTCCCACAACTCACAGAGATTTATGACATTAGTGCTTTTAGTAACATGATGTTCTAAATGCAAGAAATACCTCAGGTGGCTTTAGGGACACTTATCCTCCGGAGGGATTATAGACAGTGAAGAAAGCACTACTCTACAGCTTTCCATTTGCACCAGATTTATGGGTCTGTCTTTGATAAGCACAGCTAGACGCACTATAGCCGATGTAATTTATGATTTTCAAACATACGCTCAGTTACTTCCTTTTGTTCCCGGGCTAACGGTGCAGTGATGTGGAGCTGCTGCTGACCTGTGAGGAAGACAACGAGTTAACGCCGTGGTGGAAAGCCGGCGCAGGGAGCCGGTGCCCGCTGGAGTGGACCGGCTGCTCTTTGGCCATCAGAGCCTCGGCCCGTTTGATGATGTCGCCCATGCGGTAGATGAAGCCCTCCTTCTCTGACGGCAGGATGAACTCATTGTGCACCTTGAAGAAGAAAAGAAAAATGGTGGAAGAAGTGTTTAGATACTTTACTTAAAATGTGGACAAAATGTAGAGAATTATAAGCGCAAAGCAGCAGTAAGTAGAAAAGAAAAGGTACCTTAAAACTGTACTAAAGCACAGTACTTTAAATGTACTTTCCACCACTCTAAAGGAATAGATGAAGGAATACAGTACATGCTCCAAAATTGTCGTCTATGTGTCTGTCAACGAAATCTAGCCACCACCTTACCCTCAGCTAAAGACCTGCGTCACTCGCTTCACAGAAGGTTCAGACATATCATCAGCCAGAGATAGCATCGACATACAAAGAGCCATTAACCGAGAGCACGATGAATCATGTGTACCTTCAGCTGAGATAGAGGAATCTGCCACACTTATCAGCTGACAGTGACTTCATTTATTCATTTCTGTGTCCTATAAAAGTTCTGAAAGCTTCAGTCTGTATAAACCAAGACTGATTAGTTCCACTATTAACCCGTAACATCCTCTTTATTTCTCCTTTGTTGGCTTCAATGTGAAAAAAAACATCCACACTGTCGGTCAGTATTATATAGATTCTGTTCTGTTCTCAGTGAAACATCCAAACCCAAACCTCCGTGTTATTGTTATGGCTGCATCATTCAATCAAGTAGAAATATCATAGATGTTTTGTGCATCATTTTCAGCCTGACATATTTGGTATCTTGAGACATTTTGAGATCTTCCCTAGAATTTGAAATGAAGTGAGCAAAGTGGCTGCACAGCACGAGTCTGTAATGATGTTAAAAGTTTTACATGTTTTATGTTTCCTCTGCCATGTCATTCAAAATGAGATTATGTGACATTTGAAAGAAATATAACAGTTACAGTCATAATAAAAACAAACAACCATTGTCCATGAAAACACACTTTAAATCCAGGTTCTGGTTCAAACTTTATTTCTCAATTGAAAAATTCTTAGGGTATAGATTCAAGACTCTTATTGTCACTTATTTATTAGTCATAGCTACAAAAAAGAGAGAAAAGCTCCAATTGTGGATATATTTGATCAGAATCAAGGTCCAAAGTCAGCGCTAAAGTAAAGATCTGGGATAAAAACAGAAGAAACCCTCTTTATTTAACCTGATGTGTTTTATGATTGACATTCTGAATATGGGACCTGTTGATCATTAAGCAGCAGCAACAACTCACCATGACAGCAGCAATGTCTTCAGGGTTATCTCCATCCAGGTCAAACTTAAAGGTCACCATCTTGTCATTGTGCGTCTGCAGCTGACACTCCACCACGCGGTCCACTTTATCAGAGAGCTGCAGAGACGGACAGGGTCAATGGCAATGACAGGTGTGTCTGTTTACCCTCTACACCACTGAGCAAAGCTAAACACAGGAGGAACAATGTGTGTTTGTATGCATGTGTGTGTGTGTACAAACATCTACGGTAAAAGGCAGTGTGTGTCGGTGTGCATTGCATGATGCACTCTTTGAACCACACGTGGTGATGCATGATCTGTTCGTCTCTGCCTCCGGGCCAAACACGCTCGTTAAAAGACCACAGAATGTCCTGATCAGAAGAGAAATGTACTGCGGTTGCCGGGGGAATAACAGCACGGCTACTGATAAGGTAACGTGGGTGGAGCCTCACCGCATCCTTAATGAATTAAAATGAATCCACAGATTCAATCCAGCTGCTTGATTCATTTGTTTGTGATGTGCTGTTGCAACATTGTAATTTACCCCTGTGATGCGCAGCCTCGAGCGCGCCCTCCTCCTGAACAGCTTCCCCGCCGTTCGCCTCGCAGCCGTCTTCTCGCAGAGGCCCTCGTAGCCGTCGCTCAAGCCCGAAGTCACATCGGAGGCGTAGCTGCAGAGAAACACAGCATACGTGCTACTGTTGAGCAAAAAACAACTCTCCAAAAAAAGCCATTGAAACCTTCCTCAGGCAGAATCATCAACAGATCATCCATCATGGCTGATTATCTTGGCATCACACATAATAATGAACAGAACTCTGAGGTGTCAGCATCTTGGGTGTAAACAGCAGTTAAACAACACATTTTAATGAGCAACTTTATGAAGCAACGCGTCGACGTGATCTCTTGTGTACAATGGACGAGTTTTCGGTTTTGGAGAACTGGAGAACATTCGGCAGTGTTTTATAAAAAGCTTTGCTTCAGCAGCTAATTGCGTCTCCTGGGTCTTTTTTTGAATTGCTGCGGTCACAGACTCCCCTCCACCCAAGGCTGCAAACATTTACAGGCCTACTGGTTGTCAGCGTCCACTTGTCTCCATTTAAAAACCTCCAGCTCACGGGTAACTCGGGTTCAAAGTAAAGCCTGTTTTCACCTTCAAACACAGAGTGCATGGAAATCGGACAAAGTGAGATTAAATTTAAGTGAGACATATTTTAATCTCAATGGTTTTCATTTAAATAAACGTCTGTTGAGTCACTATCTATCACTGAGTGAGGTAATAGTGGCGATTAAGCCAATGGCTCATTGATAAAAGCCGTTGCATTTGCAGTATTACTTACTGGAGCTGCGTTACAAATCACATACTTTTTCTTTTAGTACATGCTGCAGCTGCTTTTACAAGGTGCACACTGTTGCACACAGTATGCATTCATTTGGGACTACGACACACATTTCTGGCATACTTAATAGTAAGAAAGTACAGGTATTGGAACACACACTGGATGTCTGTGGCGACATTCCTGGGAAAACGCATCCGACTCGCTCTTCAAGTCACGTGTGTTTGAAGCGGCGTACTATTTTTTTCTGGATGAATTAATGAACCAAAACCATCAATTATAATAACAATCGTTACTTTGTGTGTGGCGACAATATCATTCTCCAAGACAATACGGTCTTTGATCGGAAGATAAAGTGCAGATGACAACACACAAACACACACACAAGAATAAAGTCTCTCTCTCTCTTAACATCCCACCAACATGGAAAACAGGGCCTCCGCAACATCACACAGAAACCTGCAAGGGTCCACGGGGCCTCTCTGTAATGAAAACACAGAAGAGCCTGTCGATTGCCTCTAGCTTGTTGTCATAGCCCCACAGATGTTGAGGAGGAGGAGTTACAGAGGGAAGACCTCTCTACTAGAGGATCTCATTGATTTTCCCCTGACTTCAATAAAGAAGGGAATATTGACCTTCCTTGTTCCTTGGATGTTTAAAAAAGAGAGAACGTTACCTGTCCACAGGAGAGTTGAAGCCACTGGGGAGCCCTGAGTTGCCATGTTCTATGTTGTTGGATACGGCAATACTCTATAAATAGAAATGAGGGAAGTGGTGAGGCGAAAGTGGATTAAAGACATATTTAAGTGTTTGATTTATTTCAAGCCAGTTACGTCAACACAATCTTAATGTGGCATTATTTATGCATTAAATCCCTAAATTTTGAGATTTGCTTCAATAAAAATAGACACGTATATGGTGATGGTTTTTAATAAGGGAAGACAATGCTGCACCACTAAATCATCAATTAAATCATTTGAAGTTCTGCCACAAAATTTTATATTACCTCTGACTTTTTCTCTAACTATTGGATGGATTGCTAGAAAGTTGGCTGAAATATACAGCACACATCCTCCCTCGGGAAGAATTGTAAAATGTAGGTCAACTTTTATTGTCACAGCACAGCACACAGTGAAATTCAGCCTCTGCATTTAACCCAGTCTAGTATTAGGAGCAGTGGGCAGTTACTACATAGCGCCTCGGGAGTGATTTGGGGGTCTGGTGCACCTCTCCTGCTACCAGGCCAAACTCTGTACTTTGGTCCAGGTGGGGACTTGAACAGACACCCTCTGGTTCCCAAGCCAAGTTCGCACAAACTGAGCTTTACTAACTTTTCATCTAGTGCCATAACTAAGTAAAAATTTCAGTTACAAATACTATTATAACCTGGGACATCCCATCAGCCTCTGCTGTACTTTGTGTTTAGTGCTTGCAAATGTTAGCATGCTAACACGCAAAACTGAGGTACAGAACTTTCTTGCTTTGTTGGGAAATAATTAAGTTATTAAAGCAGATCAACAATAAGGTAAACAGACTTCAGGGTAGTTTGAAATGGAAAAAGTGAGTTGTGAGTTACGACTGCTGAAGGTTTTGTGAACCTCATTGTCAGGTGTTACTCTCCAACTATACACTGTTTACATAACTCCCTGGCAGCACTGTGTTAGACTGAGACATGTTGATGAAGGAGGTCTCGTAAAGTCTTCAATGTCATCCTTCTCGCCTCCACACCCCCTCTCCATGCTCTCCACGCTTTGATGACAAGCTCTACAATCGAGGCCACTCACCGAGGGGAAGCGGAGGGCCGGGATGGGGAGGCCGTTTGCAGCCGTCAGCGCGTCGGTGTGCGTGGTGGGAGGGGTCCCGGACGCGTTGAAGCTGCCGGCCTCCAGCGGATCCTGAAGCCCAGAGGGGCTCAGATAGCCATCCGTCTCGCAGTCAGCTGTTTCAACAAAAGGACATAAGCCATTAATTAGCATGTGACCAACTGTGGCTTCACTAACTGACACAAACTGTACAACACATACACACACGACCTGAAACAACACATCTAATGACCCCAAACTGAGACGTACCCCACTGTGGATTAACACTGCTCTGGAGACACACAGGCAAATTTATTTAGAGATCAAACTGATCCACAAGGACCACCAACAAGAATATTTGCGTTGTTTCAGATAAAAACTGAGAACAGCTCTCTGTTCTGATCTCAAGTCAAACACTTGTCTGCAGAGTTCACGTTTAGAAAAGAAATTCTGAGATATCGCGTTCACAAGAATATCTTTGAGACAAGGGAACAGGAAGTTAAAAAAAAGCTATTTGCCAGTTATAGGATTCATTCCTGCAGCACACTATTGGTTTCCAAAGTGTTTTATGAGCCAAAGAATTCGATCTGAAAACATGCAAACACCACGGATGTAGAGAGCCTACAAACATTTCCTTGTATGTGGTGTTTTATGAGGCGGCTCACAGTTAGCTGAGGACAAGCTGTTGTGGCGGATGTGGAAGTGCTGGTCTGCCTCTGGCTCCTCCGGCTCTGCAGGGTAGTTGGAGCTGACTCCAGAGTCCACTGAGCTGGTGACGGGGGACAGGATGGGGGCCCGAGGCGTCAGGGCCGGGATGGGGGACTCTCTGGCGACGACGTCGCTGACTTTAGGTAAAGAACGGTGAGTCTCCGCTTCCTCCTCTGTGGCTTCTCGCTCCTGCTTCTTCTTCCGCTCCTCCGCCTGCCGCCTCAGCTTCTCTCGCTTCCGCTTGATGGCCGCCACCCTGTCCCGTATGGCCTTGGCCACGAGCTTGAAGTCTGCCTCACACACAAAGCCAAGCACAACCTGCGTAAACACAGCACACAGAAATGGTCAGGGCACAACATGAACATACATAAATATATATATAAGTCACGGTCCCTGGTGTCCCGCCACATTGTGTAGACAAGGGCTGTTGCACTTATTGACCTGCTGTGACATTTGTGAAACCAAAGCACACAGACTCCATTCTTCTGTCTTACACAGCCTCTTGTGACACCCAGTCCAGCAAAGTGGGACACTCAGTCCGAACCCGCCTCTCAACACATAGTCGGATTACAGCAGATCGGCCGGACTAGATGTCCCCTGCTGATACCAAATTTGATCTTGATGAAAACTACCACACAGAGGTAAACAGGTAAGGAATTGTGGGTTGCATTTTCATTAAAAGCGACCTCTATGGAGGGGGGCATAAAGGCCCGTTTCGTTACAGGCAGGAGAGCCATTATATTATTAAAGACGTGACCTCGGCGGCTTCCTGAGACACGATCTCACATTACGAACCGCTGATGATTAAATGTTGAGTCGTGCCCTTGACACACTCTGCAAGGCGCTCTCTTTATGTGCTGGAGCGCTTTTCAAAGCTGTAAAAGAAGACACAATAATGATGCCTGGGTGCATTAGTGAACCTGCATTTACTGTTTGGGGGTCAAGTGTCAAAAGACGGATAACTCAAAGGAATTTCTGTTTCGCTAATACTGTCAGATTCAGTTATGTGATGTTAGCTTAACCTGTGTCTTTTGATCTGTATCTCAACTTAACAATTAGCTACGAGAAACACTACAACTGAGTCCAATCTAGGCTGTCATCCAACCACATGGCATCCTTCTTTTGTGTGGAGGAATCTGGCGCTTAATTGCATTAGGAGAGGTCAATACTAACTCCATATCCTGTCATCCTTCCCCCAGAAAACCTATAAAATCACCATAAATCTAGAACAGGATGCACAGAAAGGGTTGGCTGAGGTCGCCGCTATCCGTTGATCAATTACTCAATTTCCTCGCTAACGGCTGCAACAAACTGGGTGAGCGAATCGGTAACGGTCTGCCTACCATCTCCTGAGACACTTCCTCGGGCACGTCTTTGTAGAGCTCAAACAGGAACTCGATGGCGTTGTTGTCCTTGTACTTCCCGTGGAGCTTCTTGGTGTCGTCCATGCGCAGCCACAGCTTCAGGCCCGACTTCACCATGTCGTCCTCCTCCGCCAGCTCCACGTGCACGCCGTTGTCCTCCTGGAAGAAGGGGTGATCCAGGAGGTCCTGAATGGTGAACCTGCAGCAAAGGAAGGAAAGCAGTCGTTAAGACACATCTTAAAAGGACCAGCTTGCAGTTTTTTAAACCCAGACCTTGATTTAAAGTTGTACTTTATAATGCATTATAGTCATTTGCATGGTAGAAAGTGTTACCGACACATCTGTCAGCCTCCTGGTTTTGTAAATAAAATATTATATTGTTTTTGATACAATCCTGCAGCGGCTTATATGATTCATTGAAGTTGTTTAAACATGATAGAAAACAGCATTTTAATACAGTTTAGGTAGAAAAACAGCGAGCCACTTTGTCAGTTGCACTAGTTTGTAGTCAAACTCCTTTTCAAATCAGCCAGAAGAAAACTCCTGGAACAGGGATTAGTGCACTTTATAATAGAGAATAAGAGAGCTGTTTGTTATTTTAACGGTGTTGATCACAGTGTGTGTTTCTACCTTTCATCGTTGTTCATACGAATGCAGCCCTCAATGATCTCCTTGAGCTCCGGGACTTTGACTTTGTAGAAGCTATCAGGTTTCATTCCCTGTGAACACAATCAGGAGAGTTTGACTTCATCTGCGGGGCTTCATACTGAATCGACCAGTACCAGAGGAGGGTGCTGCTTTAAACAGAATCAGTGATCAATAGCATCGATCTCATCCTTGTGCATTTATCCCGCAGTTCTCCTGTCAGGAGGATCTAATCGAAGCAGTAGCAGACACTCCCACCTTCACTGCATGTTAATGCTCTGCTTCGAGGCATCTCTTCGGCTCTGCGATCATGTCAACACCAGAAGGGACAACACCAAGAGCTCGTAGCTACAAATGGAAAAAAACCGTGACAGCTGGAGCTCGTATGCAGAGTTTTCATCTCAAGACTGAAAATATTCAGGCTACTCACTTATATGAAATGAAATAAGGGAGTTACTCCTAAATGCTATCACGAGAATGTAGATAGATTACAGCAGAGCTCCCATCCCTAAAAACGCAGATAAGAGAGCGAAGAGTCGAGGTCAAAGAGATGTTTGGCCGACAGATACCCAAGCAACCAGCTGATGTTAGGTCAAAACACGCAAATAATTAGAGTGATACAGACTGACACACGTCACAAAGAAGCTGCCGTCTGCCTTGTTATGACCACAAATCTTCTGCTTAAGATATTTTTGCTCCCTTTTTAAGTGAGACAAAGCACGAAAAAACACGTGTTTGACTTTTGTAATTGTCTTCAAAGAATGCATTCTTAAACCTTTATTGCAGTTGTCATATACATAAAGGTACATACATGACATCTGACCTGTAAATTGAACCCATCCTAAACATTTAGGGGCAGTGGGCTGCAGTGGGAGCAACTTGGGGTTTCAGCGTCTCGCTCAGGGACACGACAGTAGCAACCGGGGATCGAACCTCCAACCTTGGGGTTAAAGGACGAACCGCCCGCTGCGCTACAGCCACATTCTTCTGATAAGTTACATAAGAATTTCAGCCAAACTCACAAATTGCGTAGCCCAAAACTGAAATGCTATTATCTGAAGAGAGCACAGAGGTCTCTTTGTTTGAAGCTTTTGCTTCAGTTTCCTCGCAGGCACCTTCAGAATGAATCAGGTTTCAAAACCAAATCTAATTTATGACTCGTTTATTTTTTCCTGAGGTGACGGAGGTCAAGATCGGATCTTGAGAAATAAAAGACGGTTGTCATATTGATTTTTGTGCATCACATTTGTTAAAGACAATCATTTCAATGATCTTAAAACAATTATTTCACATAAGAATAAAGCATAAAAGCCTTCAGCTATGGTCATGACGACGGGCTTTGTTTCTGAGGATCCGGAGTAGCCAGCGGATATATACGTGCCAAGACTTCCTTTTCATTGCGCTGCTAATCGTTTACAGTCCGATTAGCAACTTGAGATGCGAGACTGGAGTTGGTGTGAGAGACGGCGAGTACGATCTTTGGGTTTTGGACTCTTGGTTGGACAAAACAAAAGATGTGAAAACGCAAATCTGGGCTCTTGGGACATGTGATGTGCATCTTTCACTATTTTCTTAAATTTAAAAACCAGACAGTGAATCATTAATGAGGAATATAATATACAACTATAACTATAATTAGTTACAGCCCGAGCCGAAGAGCAGCAAATTCCTGCAGTCAGGTTAGAAAATGACGTGGAGGCTCTTATAGTTGCAAATTAAAGCCTGAGGTATTGTCAATGTAATTCATACTAGAAGGCTTATTTCCTTATTAATTTACTTCTGTGAAATTGAATCCACATTATGAACAAGACCAAGAAAAGTCTGCAGACAGTTGAGACCACCGACATGGAAAAAAAAACATGTCCAAGAACTTTACAACATTTGTTTATGTTCTGCCTTTCACATGTCAAGCTATATCCTGTCGGCCCCTTTAATAGCAAGTGACTTCAAGTACAAGTCAGACATATAAGTGAACAGTGTTTAATGTTTTATACCAATAAACTGACAGATGTCGTCTGTGCTGCACATGCATGTGTAAGCTGCTCCGACTGCACACGGAACATTATTATGTTGTCTTGTTTGTGGAGGAGCCAGAACCACAGCGACTCATTGGCCTCGTCGCTTTTCTCACATTCTCACTTTCCAGCCTCCGTCAGAAGCTGCTTGCTTTGCGTCCACGACACGCACGAAACAAACAGCCGTCTTTGTGCGAGTACAGAGTGAGACACAATTTCCCAAAACATATAATTCTACCGTCGCCTGCTTCTGCCCACCGTGGCTTCATCGAATGAGAAATACAGCAGCAGTTGTTGTAATGCTACAAGTCTTAAAACTCGCTATACTGCTCCTGGTCTTCTTTTCTAAGAATTCCCCAATAAATGTTCTGTGTAAAACTTTCTGATATGATCTGAATCAGTTGAGGTCCTGCGGGTATCTAAGCCCTCTTCATCCGTAAACAGAAATGTAAGAATTAAGATGGCTTCTATTAAAATATCTTTTTTCTGCAAGGCTAAAGTTCAGACAAAACATTTGCAAACGTCAGTGTCGTTAAGTCCTTTTTATGCGGAGAAGGTAATATTACAGCGAACCAGGATCTTTGATCTGGTAGAAACACTGGCAATCAGTCGAACATGTGCGAACCTGCGTCATGATTGCAGGCTGAAAACAAAAAAACTGGTCAGATTATGGTACAGTTCTACACCGCGAGCTTGTAATGGACAAACGGAGGCTTTTATTCCATGTGTGGCCTCGCTACTTTCCAAGGATTCAGGATATCCAGACGTATACACAAGACATCCTCTAATTCCACATGGAAGAAACGTATGTGGACAATTACATTAAATAAACCCGAGGCGGTCCTCCCTCCGTTCCCTTTACTCACACTGGTGACTTTGCGGTAGATCTGGGCGGCGTTTTGGCACTCGGAGTACGGGTACTCAGAGGTGGCCATCTCCAGGATGCACATTCCAAAGGCGTAGACGTCCACCGCTTCGTCGTACTTCTCCTCGTACATCTCTGGGGCCATGAACTCTGGTGTTCCTGTCAGGGTTTCACAGGGCAGAGGTAACGGTCAACGGTGCTGCACATACAAAAGTACCACCTAATGTTACAAGACGAAGGGCTTGTTTCCTCGTCTTCTGTGCTTTTTCTAGTGTTTCAAAAGCAACTCCGGTTTTGTGCATTGTTTGTGTTTCAAAAATCAATTTCTTTGGTGATTTGACAGACGGAAAGACGACGGGATCCAAGCAGCAGAAAATGGAACTCTAATGCAAAATAAGAAGCATTTAGGAATGTAAACAAAGGCTTAATTTCATTGCAGTCCCTCTACAATTTAAGATTCATGGCATTTTCAATGTTTCAGCCAATTTCCAAAGAGCTCTTAAATAGTCATAAACTGTTAGATTTAAGCAAAATGGTGTTTCTGATATCAGTGGAAGGAGATCTTTGTGTAATTTATCTGACAGAATGTGCACTTACCAATGACACTTTTAGCGAAAGAGGCACTTTTGAGAGTGGCCAGACCAAGATCTCCAATCTTGACGGAGCCGATGGGGCCGGTGATGAAGATGTTGTCACACTTGAGGTCCCGGTGGATGATGGGAGGAGTGCGCGTGTGCAGGAAGTGAAGCCCTTTGAGGATCTGACGACTCCAGCGCTGCAGTAGCTTCAGTTTCATCTCCTTGAACCTCTTCAAGTACCTAGAACAAAAGAGGGACAAGACTAAACATCCCGTATTCAAACATGCACGGGGAGAGTGTGCCAGAAATAACTCATCTCTTATTTTGACAGCCAACAGGAAGTTTTAAAGTGAATTATCTCCCGGAAGATTGTATCCAAAGTGAAGCTATTCTTTATTCTGCAAGCTGTCAAACATCAGACTCTTTTCTATGGAAACAGGATATCCGCCATTTGAGAGATGCGACACCTTCTTGTAAAAAGACAGAGAGGAAAAAAAAGACACTGCTTTTCGTTATGGAGGTATTCAAAAAAAATCTTTTCTCATAAAGGACTGCAGTTTAAAGGGGAATCGGATGGAGGGACTCACGTTTTGAGCGTGCCTGAGGTCATGAGTTCAGTCACCAGGATGATGCACTTGTGGCCCTTCACCGTCGACTTCCAGGAGTCGTGGAAGCGGACGATGTTCGGGTGCTGCAGGCCCTTCAGCATCTCCACCTCCTCACTGAAGCGCTGTCGCTCCGCTTTGGTCAGTTTAAGGGTCTGGAGAGAACATCACGCTGTTGTGAGTTTACGTGCACAGTCGTTTAGTTACATGACTTATTAGCACCGTGTCATTTCTGTAACCGATGGAGTCACTTCAGCAGCTGTTTGTTTGCTTTGTGGCTGGATAAGATAACAAAAGACTTTGTTGATCCCGGGGACAAATTCACGAGCCTCAGAATCAGATTGCCATTTGGTTTCACGTCATTCAATCAGCCTGACATCGTCTCCGTGTTATGTTAGCCGATTTCTGCTTGGGAGAGGAGATGTTTTGTTTTGCACAATCAATGTCATTTTCAGTCAACACAGAAAGCGATATCGGTTGCTAGGAGCAGTCCTCTCAACATTGTTTTTAGCTCTGGCACTGGGCTAAAAAAGTACTGCGTTTACTGCTCTGCTGGCTTCTATCTGCAGTAATAAAAGCCTCAGACTTTTATTCCACCGTGTGGCTCATGATTATCATTGTTTTACTCTCTATCTAGTTACACCTTGTGTTGAGGATGCACCTGCATACATAGTAGCGAATGATCTGAAACCTCTTCGAGGTGTTTACATGCTACAGTATGCCAGTTCCTGAGCAGGATATTCAGGTTTCTCAAAACCAGGATAGAGTTTATCCAGGTAGGACCTTTATATGCACAAACACAGAAGTGGTATACTCCAAAAACCTGATCATCACCGGTATAAAAGTGTGATGTAAACACTCCAGAACAGTTAATAAATAAAGAAATTTAACTAGAAGTAAGACGTTTTTTTTTTTTTTTTCAAAGTCAGGAAAGAGCTGCATGCTGATGAAGGTCATGTGATATGACTGAAAGCTCCACTAAATGGACCTTGAGGTGAGACTGTTTTGTCAACCATAAAAGATGCAGTTGTGTTGACAGCTGAGTTGTGGAGCTCTGGTCCCGTCAGGGTTTTGTACGGTTACGTAAGAAGGTAGCAGTAAACACCGCTCGCAAATACACGGGACCAATTTGATAAATCACTGTTACTTTAACTAATGAGCTCACAGCGGGACCGGCAACCACAGGTTCATCCATCTGGGCCACCCTCCAGTTACATGATCACATTTATTTTCCAATAAGGGGAGCTCTGACTCGACACATGTCAGGTGGACGTTTCCGAAATCCAATGTAAAACTGAACCAAACACGGCAATCACGCTGGATGAACAAAGACATTTCTGTGCTTCCTCTTAGGATGAATGGCCCGATTTTAGCTGCTGCTGGAGTAACTCTGCCTGTGGTGGGTGGTTAGTGGAAAACTCGTGGGAGACTTCAGGACCATGAATCCTGCATTGAGGCGGATTTCTGGGAAAAAAGCTCTGCATATGTTTATGCTTACTATCAACTTAACCGCTACTCTCTCTCTCCTTCCTCTCTGCTCTTTCTCAGTGAGTGCAGAGGTGTTGCTGCTCAATCAGACTGTTTCAAGACCTGTCCGGTGTGAAGACGCACAACGCAAGACCCTCTTTTACCTGCATCAGTCACCTGTCAGGACATCATATTACACCAGCGACTCAAACATGAGGCCCGGGGTTCAAAAGAGGGACACAGAGGTGACTTTTTAAGTGGATCAGTTTATGATGTGAACACAGGCTGCAGCTTATTCCTCAAGACCTCTGTCAGAAACACTAAATGGTTTTACAAGAACATCTTAAAGTAATGTCTATATAACATGTTTATCCCTCAAATGTTAATGTATATTGTGAACAAGCCAGTTCAACTTTTATCTAAAAAGGACCTTAAAGACGTCAAATCAACGGACATTGAGGTCACTAGATTTGCATCTGCATCATGACATAAATTATGGCGTGAACGTGTGCGGTTTGTGCGTGAGCCAGGGTGAGTGAGTCAGTGGGTTTATATGGGTTGATGTGCATCTGGATATTTATGTATCTAAGCGCGATAACACCGGACCCCATGCATGGCGAGCTTTGTCTCCTGTGGATAGTCGCCTGTGCAGCGGACACCGAGTCAGCGCAGCACGCGCTAGTTGTGGCACGCGGCCCGAGCCACTCGGAGACTCTGACATATCCAAAACCGCAGGACTTACTAGAGTTTGGCATGCAAAACATTAAAAAGCAAAATGCAGACGATGTTTGGCAACTTCAGAGGAGCTCTTGGAAAAAACAGAAGTCCTGCTGTGGCAAAAAATGTGAGCCGTAGAACAAACTACGTGACTCATCAAAAAAGGTGTCCAAAAAACTGAGGAATTTCTCATTTAAAATGCCAAAGAAGTGGAAAATGAAGTACAGATGGAAACAACAAAGCACAGATATGAACTGCATTAACACTGCCATGCTGTTATGTGGTTTTATTGTTATTGGTTAATTTCAGGCTCACATAACGACTCCTCCCAGTAAAAACACGCACTTTAGCTGCTAACAGCAGGAAGGAAAAACCAACCACACAGTTTGACTGAGACTGTTTTCCCATCAGGACCAATTATTAGAAATGATTATTTAATTCATAACATATAACTACAGTGTGTTTCAATTAGACTTAATAATATCTGTCTTTGGTCAGAGGCCCTGTTGACAGCAGTGCACGGCTTCCATCTAACTTTTCCACCAGATATTTGACTGCATCTATCTACTGCTCTCTTCCTCCTCCCCTCGTTGAAAAGTGAGGCATGCGGGGGGGGTACAATTACAAACCACCTCCATTTTGAAAAGGCAAGCGAGTATATCCATAAAAACAGTCCAGATTAAGTGGTGTGTGAATGAGTATGAGCTAAAAGTTTTCTCATGCTGTCGCCTCTTCCAGCTGGATATTTTATTCTTAGCTGCTGCTGGGAAGTGTGTGTGTGTGTGTGTGTGTGTGTATGTGCAATAGCTGGGGTTGGAAATATTTGGGCTCGGTGCCACATAAGTGGAGTTACATAAGCAGTGTTGAGTGTTGATGGTAGAGGAGCCATTGGTATTAAGAAGTCCCTGTCAGCGCCCCTATTATGACAACCGGGACATGAACACGACATGTCAGCCGACATTTGCACTAAATACGGTGGCGTCTGCTGCGGGGTTTTAATACGTTTGCACTGTCCTGATGTAACACTCAAATAGATTAAGTCTGACCAGGATCCAGTCAGTGTGGGCAGACTGTGGTGTCTGTAGGAATCTTGACTAAACACAGAGGGAAAAGTAGGGCAAGTGAAAAAATAGATTCACTCATACCACTTATAGCCCACAAGGATTTAAGGGTTAGAAGCTGGAGTCTCAATGCAGTTTGTCAGCACCATGTCTTGAACACTTGGCTCCGCATTCAAAACGATGTTAAATTTACTACGAGGAACCTCGAAATGGTTATGAAACAGTCTCAGTTTAATACTGATGCCTCTATGTGACCTAAATAAATAAACGAGACCATCAGCGAGAACATGGCCTATTTCTATACATTATTATTATTATTATTCGTAACGCCCGTCATCGTTGCAAACGGGTTGGATTCCGCGTGAAATCAGTCATGCAGGTTCACAGAAAGTCCTTCAGCTCAGACTCCAGCAGCAACCGGCCCACCGTGGACAGAACCGGATCCGGCTTCGCTGTAGCCTTCGACCTGCAGTCGGAGCTCCGGCGGGAGGAGGAGAGCTGTGCACCCGGCAGAAGCGTCTCCTCCTCTGGCCGGGAGCAGAGCTTCGCTTCGCTAATTTGGCGCTACCAAGGTCACAATAATAATAGCAATTTCCTAAAACAGCTGGTCGCTGTAGTTTTATAAGGAACGTCATTTGTTGGGGACAATTTTCAGCCGTGGATTAACACACATATGCTGAGTTAGTATTTATACTGTACGGCATCAGGAACGTGAATGTGGGATTAACTCAAAATAAACCACAGTGCCCATGTTTGTCGTAATGAAGGAACAGGTCACACAGTGCAGCAGTTTGGCTCATTTATTAGTGTTTTTAATAAAGTAAATTGAGCTCTATGGCTCAGAGGAATGAGATCAGACTTTGGCTACAAAGACAACAGCCTACTTGTTAGTAGGACCAATTCTTTGTTGGCTTTGGTCTTTTCATTTGTTGACAATAAGAAATGTAACGGATATTGCCAGCTCAAATAAAGTGTTTCAGGGTTCTGCGAAATTGTAATAGCCATTTATGACTATTTTCTGATCATTTATAGTGTTAACACATTGACAATACATTGAAAAAATATGGTAAAGATTAGTTGGTTATGAAAACAAATATTAGTTGTAAAGCTAGAAAAGACTGTTAATAGACAGTATGGGATCGAGGCAGATGGAGAATATGTTCAAAATCTGTCAATCTGTCAAAGAAGAACTTTTTGTGTATTCCGGGAATAATCGTATTGATCTGGCATACTTTTCCGTGTACCTTGACCTCTGCTTGAACCTCTTTCTGACACCTCCTGCTTAAAACCCCAAAAAGTCAGAAGGATAAGGTAAGTCCTCCCCCCTCCTCCTCCCGTCTTCATCATACTAGGTCAAAGTTCACAGAGACCTTTGGATGACAGAGGGGAGAACCTTCAGAGCTCGGTGACGACCAGCTCGCAAAGAACTGGGATTGAGGTCAAAGGCAAAGAGGGAAAAAAACAGTTTGTCGTCATGCCTCCAACACTGACATACCCGTCCTGAGTGACATACACTTTGTATAAACACGCACGTAGGCACTTACACTGGTACAGTGTTGCATTTAGATGTTTGCAGGTGAGAACTGAGGTGGCAGTGTGCTCTTTCCAAGAGAAACCCAACATGTTCTGTAAACAGAGCGGGCAGAGGGAGGTGAGCCATTAATCTCATCAGGACCGGGGACTCAAACCGGCCTCTGACTGCTGCTCTCACACCGACTACCTGACCCGACTTGTGGCGCCCGGCTAATTGCTAATTACCTGCACGAGTAGGAGAGACCTAGATGCAGGATTACACTGTCTCTCGCGTATTTTCAACAGTGAAAAGTCTTTTTCCATCGGGTTTAGATCCTTATTTTTTTAGAAATTAATGTAATTTACAGCACGATCCGTGAAAAATCAACTTGTTAGTGTTCTCCGGTGTACAGACTATGTACTTAAGCCTACTTTATTTGGCATATTTGCACTGCTTTTTCTTATTCCTTATCGGCCAACATATAACACCAATATCAATAAACGGAAAAAGCTAAAATGGGCTAAAGCTAAAATACATCTGCCTGGTCCATATATGGGTCTAGCTTTAATATATTTGCACAAAGTACAAGGCTGTCCTCTGTTCTGCACAGTATGAGTTGCCTCAGAAAGTATTGCGTCACCTTGATGCACTGATTTGTTTGAGATCTGGGAGATCTTGTATCTTTACTGTGTTTACTTTGTTATTCTTGACATCTCTTAGCCAGTCTGACGTTTGCTTTTAGAGACTCACTAAAACCTCAGTTAACAGTCTTCTATAAACTGCTCTGCACTCATACGAAGGTCCTTCAAAGGCCTCTCTTCTTAAATAATCCTCTTGCCTTTTCAAACTGAGATTTATGTTGTAGTAACGGGTAACTTCTCCCTGCACGCTGCCCACCTGATACACCTCATTCGTCCACATCTATTACGCTTTTGACATGACAGCTTGTGATAACAGAAATGACAAATACTTACTCTATAGTTGCTTTAGGTATCCATTAAATGCTTAAATTGTAAACTGCAACGGCTGAAATGTCAGCGCATCGATAATGTTTTGGGAACTACCCAGACTGATCACAATAATTCATCAGTGGTTCATGAACGATGCCGCCTTTGTTCAACTTTAACACTCGTAAACGTCCGTGGCGTGTTTGCAGTTTTAAGACCAGTTTGACACTTTTCAGCTGAGCTCGGGTCAAAGCTAAGTGGAGAAAAGAGGACGATCATGCTCGAATCAGATCAAAAAACAACCCTGCAAGGAAAGGAAGCTTTGAAATGCCAGATGGGAAAGCATAGAGCCGGTTCTGTCCACGTAACAGCGTTTGAAGAGAACAGTGTGAATGCAGAAAAGACTTTGTCCTCAACAGAGAACCACAGAAAGATCACAAGATGCCCGGAAGATACACAGCCTGACTTAAGTCCTCAAAAATACATGCAGAGCAGCTTAGTTATGGGTCGTATCAATCACACGATACATAACATGCTTTCCAAAGTTGTGTCAAATTTGTTAACAAAAATATCTGCAATTTTACCAGCTTGTGTTCACCGCTGCTTGTTAGTAACTTCATCTACTGTACGACTAATTGTGAGAAGCCTACTTAACCGAGAGGCTGCGTGACAATCTGATAAACTAGTAATGTGTCACATGACATGTGCATCCTGCACACAGAGGGCCAGTATCGAAAGATGTACGGCACAGCAGCCTGTCAAGCTTCGTCATAGTTACGAGGCCGAACCTGTGGGCTCTTAAACCGGATTAATCTGAGCCGAGCCACCAGGAGACTGTGGCAGCTGCAAACAATAATGTGCGTACACCTTTACAACCCTTTCTCCATCGGTTACTACTACTGGAATCATACATATTTTACTGTGGTATTATGATGTAAAACAGAGAAAAGCAGGACATCTGCATATTTGAGAGGCTGAAAACAGCATTTCCTGTCATTTTTGTATGGAAAAATTTTGAACAATTGTCAAAACAGTTATCAATTATTTTTCTGTTGATCGATAAACAGTACCTGCACTCTGTGCAAGGACAATACAGTTGAACTGAATCTAAACTAACCTCACGCCCCCTCAGAATTCACTGTGTCTTGACCTCCGTGTCAGGAGCCACAGGTCTGGACGTCACTAAAGTGGTCACCGTTTGATCCGTCCTGATGCACAAAGCTCCGCACATCTGGAAGTGCAGGCAGAACAATATCTGCTAAGCTTTGCTGGGAACTACTACCTGACTGAGATATGACGTTAGAGCAAAGCGCTTTGAGGTTGTTATGACCCGAGGCTCAGCAACCGCCAGCAAACAGAGGAGGCGCTTTCATCTCAGGTTTGTCTTTTTTTAATATTGCTTTTTTTACTATAAAGCTGATAAAAATCCCTGAATATGACTTGAAATTCCACATACGGGAAAACAATTGAAACATTCTTTTATTCATTTTTTAAATATGTTTTTGTGAAAGTCTGGGAAACGAAATGTGTTGAAACGGTATTTCTGGCGACTTGTTTGTTTGGCCTGCAGGAGAGGGTGCAGCCGCATAGTGTTACACTGACAGACAGGGATGTGCTATCAAAGTGCCGCTGGCAACCAGCACCGGATATAGTCTACGAAGTGACAGTATGCAAGCGGTGGCCTTGTCACAGGAAGGCAACGAGATGAAATATGTATGAATGCTGGACTCGCTGCTCAACTCTGTCCAATCAAAATGACTCTAGAAACCCAGAGGGGTCGAAGATGAATGTGAACTGAGAGGACAGAGTTCAAACCTGGGAGGAACACGGACTAATGCTTTCTTGTTGACTGAGAAAACACATTACAAGTGTTTGTTGACGGGCATTGCAACGTGCCTGAGTCCAGACCAGGCTGAGCCATTACTGTACACACCGATGGCCGATTCATTCCAGGACTCACGTGGCAACTGAAGAGCACATTCACACCCCCGACACCTCCGTCCTGCGCGCTCCGACACACGGTCAGTTGAGAAACGACCCGCGGTGACCCCGATGAGCAGGCTTTTCTCTGACCAACTATGGCCTCAGAGCCCCAGCAGCTTGTATAACTTCGGTTTGTTTATGAAGCAGGAAGTCGGGCCTCAAGCTGCATGAGGATCACATGTTTTCCTCTGAAGGGACGGCCGTACAGTCGAAACACTGTCAACACTGTAGAGAAAACAGGCATTTCCAGTGAAAAACAGGATTTGCTTTTCTCTTTACATCATTTTATAGATTATGTTTGGGTTTTGGGCTGTTCGTCGCACAAAACAAGCAATTTGAAGAACTTGGGTTCTGGGAAATTACACATTTGAACATTTGTCACTATTTTCTGATCATTTGTTGACAGTTTAATCAATTAATACATCAAATAAGCAGCAGATTAAATGGAAAATACTCGATAGTCACAGCTCCATCAGCAACATAAAAAAGTAGTCTTGGAGCATTTTTATTGTTGTTGCTTTTGGGTTTCATTGGATGTAAAGCATAGATATTTTTATCTATTAATTATTAAATTGTATTATTTAACAGTGCACATTGATAAAAATAGCAAAAGAAAAGCATCCGAGGTAATAAAACCGTAATTGAAATAGTTTGTAGGCAAACAAAGCAATAGGATTAAAAGGAAATATTAATGTTTAAGACATAATATAGTGCCGTAAACAGAATAAACGTTAATAGACAGACAATGAAATGAGATGAGGGCAAGTCTCTGTAGATAGCGAGAGTCCGGGACACATATCCAATAATATAAGATGCATATATACAGTAGCTGTGGTCCTTTAAAAAGACAACACACAAGAGTCTCCTCGAGGGATCAATATTGATGTTACCTTGAGAGGAAACGCTTGGTGTCAAGAAACAAACTAGAAAAACATGAAACAGAGCCAGTGACTGAATTATATGTGAGTCAGCAGAAAACTATTACTGGAAAGTGGAAAACAAATCCACCTCATGAAATCTCTCACATGAAGAATCGATCCACAGCACCCGAGGGAGACCAATAAAAGCAGCGACTCAGCAGAGACACAGGCAGCACGTTAGTGTAGGTGGAAGAACAACAGCTCGGTCATTAACACCGGCAGACACACAACCAGTTCATAATCTCTCTGTTTCCACTTAGAGCTCCCAGTTTGTGGCGGCAGAGTTACTTACTGAGAAGCTTTTCACTGCTGACAGATGACAATTATTATCTTTAGATGAAGCTTGATCACTTGCAGTCGATAATATCTTTGCATTTTCTCTGTTATGACTGGTTATGTTTGTTGAAGCCTTGAATGTAATAGAAAAACAAACAGAGAGTCAGATTACTGTGTTTGTACATCTCCGTGGCCTGACTTCTGGTTTATGTAAGATATCACATTTAGCTTTCTGTTAATCAGAAATGACAGAGGCTACTGCTCACGTTAACACACTCTTTAACGTGAAAGGGAGGAGTGATCAGAGGGGCAATTAGTTGGTTGCAATCTGCAATCCTCTAATTTAACATTTAAGTTAAATACGGCCTTCAGCGACACTTATTCCTTAATTCTGTGACACTTAAAGGATTCTGTAGTTATCTTGAGTCTTCAAAGCATCCGACAGGTTTGTACCAACCACACATCTATCTCCTGCACCCACTGAGCAGCCCTCTCCAGCATGGATTAGATGAGCGGCAGTGTACAATAACCCAGTCTAACACAGACAGAAAGACACATTCAAAGCTCGCCTTCACACCTACAAGCAATTTAGTTCCCCACAGAAACGCACCAAGCGGCCCCAGGCCCCTGAACACTCAGCTTGCACCTGCATTATCCGCCCTAAATAAGACACTAACACACTATCAACAGCAGCCAAAGAGACGCTGTTATGCATCTTGCAGGGCAGTCGCCAAATGGGTGCACTTTTCATACAGTACAGCCTGTCCCCCCGTCCCCCGTCCCCCCTCCCCAAAAGCAAACAAAGTGACGTGCTGCCATGTGTAAATGCAGGCCGTCCTCTCGGGCCTCCTTCACTTTCTCCTCGGAGAACTTTGGCAGGCCCTGATAAGCTGGATCTCGCTGCGCCCTGCGAGTTAAAGTCAGTGTTGATGTTGGCTACAGCGGGACTGATAGGAAGCCCACAGCTTGCGTTAAGTCACTGAACACCAGCCACTTTCAGATAAAAGGTTTACGCAGCCAGGCTTGTGTGAGGCCCAGGAGAGCACGAGGAGCAAAGCAACAGAGGGCTGGATTTGCGTCCTTGAACCTCGTAGCTCCAGAGTAGCAAGACGCTAATACGGTTTTACAGCTTTAAATTTAAATTTAATCCGGGGCTATTATATGAGCATTACAACTCTGAGCTGAAGTATACACACTTTCTGCCCAATCAGCCCACTTTCATTAATGGTTCCAACTCTTACTACAGTGGTGGTGCTGCAAATCTTCCACCATCACACCTCCTTCTCCTCCTCCTCTCATTCTGTCCTCTGTTACCTTTAAATATCAGTCGAGCTGAAAGTGGAAATTATTTTCATTACTCACTAATGTGTCAATTATTTAGTCTAAAACATGTCAGAAAAATGTCCATCATAAGCTCCCAGAGCCGGAGAGGACGTCTTCATAAAGCTTTTTATTGACTGACCAACAGTCCAAAACCCAAAGATAATCAACAAACACAACAACAACACAGCAAACACTCTTTGAGAGGCTGGAACCACTCAATGTTCGATGCGTTTGCTTGACTGAAACAAATGAATCAGTTACGTATAAGAATTTTCTGCCATTAGCCATCAATTAAATGACCAAATGCTAAGGCACTACTTTGATGCAATGTTATAATTTCATGTCAAGTTAAGTAAATCAAGATCAAAAGTCAAGTTATGCTTCACAAGAAACTTTTTTAAGCCTTAAGCCCCACAAGTTTACAATAAACTAATCGCCACTATAAAAAAAGGGGATTGAACCAATTCTTTATATTTGAGAAGGTGGAACCTGCGAATGTTTGACATTTTTGCTTAAACAATGACTGAAATTATTATTCCATGATTGTGTCTTAGTTGTTAAAGCACTAATAAAGACAGACAAAGCTGAAACAGTGCGACGACAACGGCTGAATATCTTTTGAAAATTAACAAAAAGTCTGAAACTATCCGACTCTAACAAACAGCACAGATGAACAGCTGATTCATAAACGCAAACACTAGGTGGAATATCAGAGGGTTCTGTCTCTCTGCTTGTATCGATGCACCCGAGGCTGCTGGCTAATTGGTATTTTTTTTAAAAGCACTCGAGGCGACGGCCCTCATAAACACTGAAACAGTGCTGAGAATACAGGTGGCTGTGGCGAAGCAGAGCAGGTAGAGAACGTCTGTACAGAGCGCGATGAAGGAAAGTGTGTTGGTCTGTGTTTAAAAATGACACACGAGAGTATAAAAGTGTCAGGCCGGAGGACGCGAGGGGGGAGCTGCCCTGGAATGAGATCAGGTATTGTGCAACAATTGCCCTTTAAAAAAAAAAAAAGAAAGGGGGCTCACCAAAAAGGATACGTGCCAACAGTGCACTCATTCCTCTCAGTTACTGAGTAACTCACTGACTTTGCCGGACAGAAGCTTTATGCTCTTGATTCGGCTATAAAATCATGACATACAGGAGCAAACACAGCAGGTTGTAAACTCGTTTGGACTCGGTGTAGAGGCCGGGAGGAGACCGTACAATGGCTCATCCATTTTTTAATCACCATACATTTCCCTCAAGGCCCAGTTTACAGTATGTTGCCTGTATGGCGCCTGGGTCACCTGTGAGGCCGTGGGGGGTTTGCTAGGCAGCTGCCACATGGGAAGGTTTTACTTTAACAGCTCTAAACTTAAAGCCTTTCAAGATCCAAAGTTCATGATAAAGTTTTTACACAACAATTTCTTAATTATTGTAAAATGTATGATAAAAATGACTTGATTAAAAGAATGAATCTGCATTTTATTCTATTCATCTATGTGTACTTTATCTGAATTGATGAACAACTGGAGAAGTGGGACTAATTGATCACGATTATCTACTATCACAACAAAAGGGAGCAACTGCAAAAGAAAACTTACAGCATTTAATAAATATAACATTACAAACACAAGGAACACGAGTGAAGTAGAGGTTGCAGCACATCGTCCAAGAGGTTTTACAGGTGGACGTAACTGGATATCTAAAATGTGTGAGGCAACCAAAAGAGGAAATGAGCTCTCTAGATGAATTCAATGTGTGTTCAGTCAACCTGTAACTACACAAATTTCTCTACATTTGTTCGAGTAAAAACAGTTTGTTCAAGGAATGAGAAGATTAGATAAGGAAGGACACAGAGGGCGGGAATCTCCGAGCACGACGTCCAGATATTTTTGTGCAAAGGGTGTGGAAATAATCATCGGTTGAGGCTGATATTTATATGTTACAGTTGAAGAATTGTGCTGTCGCTTTAGTCTTAGTCGATGAAACTCTCTTTGGTTGATTTGTCGTTCTTTCTGCTGAATGACTTGTTGTTTAAGTGGTGCTTTTGTTGTTGATTCTTTGGGATCATGTCATTAAAACTTACCGATTAGTCGACAAGATCATACGAGCGTTAGTCGACGGATGTCTAAATGTTTCATTTCTCTGTTTGTTTGGGTGTTTTCATGGATGTTAGTTCTTGATTTTAAACTGAACATTACATTTTAATGATTATTGAAATTATCAATGCCCATGAAGGGACTGGAGCCGTGTCTTGTATCTTATGCCGTCCTGGCTGAGCTTCTGTGTTGCATGTCATGGAATAATCTAAATGTATCGTTTGCTTTTTGTTTGCTGGCACAAAAACAAAGATCCAGAGAACGACGCCCAAGACAAACCAGTGTAACAACAGAGACAACACAGCGCACACAGGAGATCTCCTCCGAGTGTCTCAGTTATAATGACGACTAACTCAAACGGTGATCTTTATATGGTCCCATTCTGAGCAGCTGATCTTCTGGCTCAGGCTCAGCAACACATAGTTACAACAGCTTAGGGCCTTTTCTACCTGACTTGTAATGACGCACCTTGGACTGCGGCTCCGTCAACATTACAGAGGCGATTGTGTTTAGCCACCAACAGCCAGCTTTTGTGTTCATTTAAGCAATCAGGGGCACACGGGGAGGACGGGGTGGCGATTTCAGTTATAAGAAACGCGGCATGCAGTCGAGTCCGTGTCTTTGAGGTTAACTTATCACAACAGTAACCACATAAACAATGGCCTCCTTTAAGCTCATTAAGGGGCGATTAAAGGGGGCTTAACTGGGCTCATGTCTGAAGTCAGGCGATGAAATAGCCAGCTTATTTCCAACATGGACCACGGCCAAAGAGCCACAACACAATGTGTCACACTTATTTCCCTCAACAGAAGTTAAAAGCAAGCGCTTTAAAAGTCACACCACACCTGCTTGTGTTTGACCTGAGGTTGTGAAAGTTAGGACAGGTAAAGGGACATCCGGTGTCTCTCAAAGATCCTGGGTGGGACTCTCTCTCTCTTCCTTCCTTTCCCCAAAACAGACGCTTGTTGTGTGAACGCACAGGTGGGCTCTCGAGGCAGAAGTCCCCACCTGTTGGTGCTGGGAGCTTGACCCCTCGGGGGCAGATTCACTTCCCCTTTGTGCAATCCCTGACTGTCTGCGTGCCGGTGCCTCCTGCAGAGCCTTTAAACGCAATACAAAGATCCCGCCTCTGTGCAGAGTTCATTGGTGCTTTTGTGGCTCAGCAATGTCAGAATACAACTCCATCGGACTGAGGTGATTGCTGACAGCGCAGTTTAATTTGAGGTTTAGAGGGAACAACTTCACACCTCAGTGCAAGATACTGATACCAATGCACGTCACACAAAACAGCAAATGTAATCCTCCACTGTGCTATTGAACCATGTAAGCAGGAGGAGAGGCAGCTGGTAGCCAGGCTATTTGGTGGCTGCATGCCAAACCCTAAAAAAAAACCAACCCTGTCACCTCTGTCTGAGTGTTTACATGCTACACGTGAGCCACACATTATCTCTCAGATCTCTTGGTACTGCCTCGTATGATGGGAACATTTCAAAGCACAAATGTAACTATTATCATCCCCCCCAAAAATACTGCTGGCAGATCATCACGGCTGAATATTTAAACGGTCTGCTGCCTCTCGGTTGTTCTTGGTTTTGCGCGTGGAGGCGTCCAGAGGAACCAGCCTTGGTGTCACCAGTTGTTAATGAAAACAGAGATTAGAGGGGATCATGGCGGGCGGAGTGGTTCAGTGGGAGCTGACAGTTTGACCCGGGTTACCATGAACGGGCCTGACACAGCCCAACTCAAGGTCAACAAGGAATAATGGTCAGTGGATTAGCTGCTTCACATCAACTCTGATGACCTGAGGGAGGAGGAGGGGATTAGAGCATGAGTGGGGCAGGAGAGCAGGGAAAGTACCTGCCTGTGTACCTGACACAGGTTTGATTGCTATGGGAGGTAATATGGAGTAAAATATGGCTAAAAAACAATGCATATTTGGTGTGGAGGTGCACATAAAGGAGATCAATCCTGGAATATGATGACACAAATGTGAGACTGAATGTATCGTTGCTTTCATCAGCAATCATCCAGCTATTTAAAACAGCTAATAAAATGGTTTTCCTCATTTAAAACTATTTAAATGTGTGCAGACCTTTTCCATCCAAATTGGCAACTGTTGCTCTACAGTGAAATATAAAAGAAGCCTTCCTACCTGTAGCTCACACCATGCAACCTCCACTGTCGTCTCTGTGTCCAGTCCCTTATAGACCGTCTTGAAGGACCCCCTTCCGATCTCTATGTTGAATTTGAGGTATCTCCCATCGGGCGACGTCGCCACCGCTTTGGTCTCCACGTCCTCTCTCTGTTCCTGCTCCCACTGGGCATCAAACATGGTGCGAGGCGAGATATTGTGCTTCTTGTGCTGCTTGTTCGGAAGTTCATTATCAGACTCCGAGTTGGGGTCCCGGGCGCTGGACCTCGGGACGGGATCCCAGTTCCCACCTAGAGACCCGGCTGCGGGCTCCTGGCTGCTGGGGGGCGTGTTGGAGCTGGTGCCCGGGCTGGAAACTGGGGAGGGCGACGGTGGGGACTCGTCGGTTTTTTCATCCTCTGCCCTGGACTCGGACAGCGTTGGGATATTCTCAGCGGACCAGGACAAGGCTTTGGAAAGGGCGCCGCTGTACAGAGGCGAATCGATGTCCATGGTAATTTTCTGAAGCCCGTAAGAGTTTCTCCGTGCGCCACAACCGAGCGTCCTCAGCACGGAGGGGACCCGGGACAAGCAGTCGTCCGTCATATCCACAGGGAGGCCTGGGAAACCGCGTCCTGGGATCTCAACCTGCGCATGTGACATTGTAGCAGGTTCAGCGCCTCCTCGGTTTAGAACCTGAATGTGGAGATGGCATCAGGATACCGTTACAATAAGTTCCGAGTTACTTTTCCGTGATGTCAGAGGCTTTAATAAACAAAGGCTGGCCACAAAATAACAGGTCTGATAACATAACGAACCAGTTCATGGCCTGCAATATATCTGAAATGACATTACCTGTAGCGACACTCCACCGAAATATATTTTAGTATGCAAAAACAAACAAACACAGGAAAGTAAGAAAAGTGTACTTACTCATTACAGCCGCTGCGTAAAACAAATCACATAAACGCAGATTAACGCATAGTCCCACTCAAATAATCAGAGTTTTCCTCTTCTCTCCTCTTTACGAAGTCCTCAGCCATAACCTCTGGTGTATGAGGACGGCTCTGCCTATATCAACAGAGCTCCGGAGGGCTGTGCGTCCCGTGCGCGCCTTCCCAACCCCGCCCCTCCCGCAGCTTTGACGCGCTAACACGACTATACCAGAGGGAGTAATTACAGAGGGATTTGAGGAGTGTTTGCAAACTAGTACTCTTTTAAAACCCCAACATTTCATTAGCGTGGTCCGATTTTCATTTCATGCGTAATTGGTGTCCAAAAAGAGCTTTAAAATCTAAATGTGGGCCGTATTGTGAGCTGCATAGGAAACGAGGGGACAGTGTCTCAGAGAGGATCCATAAACTTTGTGTTTTTTGATATTTCCTTGTATTTATTAGCTGGATATGTGCCAGGCATAGCCCCCCCCCCTGTTCACTTCGCACTGTGAGCAGGAGCCCAGCAGAGGAACAGGATGTTTCCTCTTCTAATTGGCCCCTCACTGACAAGTGCATCTCTAGTTTCTCTGAATTAACGAGTCACTTCACTAAAGTCTGTCGTCATTTGGCTAACCTGAATGAAGGTGTGCAGCGTGCGAGTCTAACCTGCAGGGGGAGCCACACAGAGGACAGAAGCTGAAACAGGACACTTATCAGCCAAGGCCACCCTGGCTGGGCCCCACCTGTCCCGCACACACACGCAGGATTGTTATCATCCCCACGGGCAGGAACAGTACATGATGTGAGTGGATCATCTGTTCAGTACAGCTGCAGGCAGAGATCCCCATCACTGCGGTGCACGTCTGCACGGTGCTGTTAACATTATCACTCATGGTTTACACACAAGACGTCTCAGAGAAACAAAAAGGAAGCAGGTATAGCAAATTTCTAATTTATTTACCAACAGGATATGAAAAAAAAAGAAAGTTGAAAATAGACAGAAAGAGAGGATATAACAGTAGCTACAGCACAATAACAGGATGACAGCAGTCTGTACATGAAGTCCACTATGATTACACTCAGCTGAGTCGGGCCAGGATTGGTGGTTCCGAGTCTCTGTGGTGTTCCTCTTCTCAAAAGAGAAAGTCCCCCTGGTGTTGCATTCTGGGATTGCTTTGGGATGTCTCGTTGAGTCAGGAGAAACAGCTGAGCAAAAGCGTCACAGCTAATTATACCCAGGAGATTTGTTAACGGGGGGGAGGGGAAGAAAATAAACAACAAATCGAAATAAAACTAGTCGTATTTACAATAAAGAAACAGCTGGTGGGGAGAGATTTCCCCCGGAGTATTCAGATAGTATTTAGTCCCCTGAAAAGGCCCATTGCATGTTTAAATGGCAACAAGTGTTACCTGCGACAACTTTAAACGTGGCGTTACCTCAAATGCTCTTTTTCCCCCCAAAAACACTTAAGAAATGATATTGCTTCTCTTCCAATGAGACAAACTAAAAGGCAACAACGACTGCAGGACAAAGTGTCCTCTGGGCTGAGCATTGAGGTGCACCTTGGGAAAAATGTGCCCCGCGAGGTTCAGTACGAGGCCTCCCAGACGGAGTGTGTGTGTGTGTGTGTGTGAGTCCAGCATCGCTTCAGAAGAACTTGACCCCCTTTCCGTCATCCATGGTGATGATCTCTGCTTTGCCGTCGGTCTGTAACGCCTGCAGCGAGCGCAGCAGCATCCAGTCCTCTAAACCGTGGAACTCTGCAGGAGCAGATTACAGTTACGGGCAACAAGTTTGCACATTTCTCCACAAAAACAACCACTTCTAAAAACTGCACAGATCTTTCATTTTAATTGAAATATATTGCACATATTTTATAGTATTATTTAAAATATTTTTGTTGTAATATTCTTCTTTTCTATATTAAAGCTTTCTGATTTTAGCAATACTTTTATGACAAAAACCTACTGATTCTGAATCAAATTCTGATAAAAGATTTAAAAAAGAAGTGATATAAACAAATAAAACATACAAGATGAATTAAAAATAATACAATGAATAAAAGCCTCTCTTTTTGTACTTTGGAGAAGTGATTTAAAAGATGTCAGTGATTCTGCAAAGTGTCCTTGGACATCCTTTGTTTACTCTCAGTGATCAAATATACTGTATTTAAATAAGTTAATGAGCCTGAAATCCAATGAACGGACTCCGATTCATCTTTACGTTTGTAAATGGTTCCGTACCTTCACCTTCTGTGTCATCACCATTAGACAACTCATAGAGCGTAAACACAGAGTTGACCATCCCGATTTTGGAAACCTGAAATGTTAGAGAACAGAATAGTGATCAATGAGGACAGACACAACACGTGTTAAAAGTTATTTTTTGTACCGGAGGCATGAGATCTGGAGCACACGGTTATAAATAGAGCCTTTAATGAGGTGCAGCAACTAAGGTTTTGACAAAGTCGTTAATCAGACATCCAGTTCTGCTGGTAGTGAATCATCCAGCTGGGACTTCTGATAGTCTCTCTCACTGTTGTTTTAATTTGAGTTACATCATCATTCCTGATGATCTGTCCTTTTACCCGGACGCCCTGATGCCTCAGCGGTCCTTTCCCTGTCTGAAAGTCTCTGTCCTTTAACATGTGTACATGTAAACAGCTAATTACAGCCCCGGTTACACATCGACATGGGCGAGACATCTAGCTCGTATGACATTTAAGAAATCAGGTTACATGCTCTGACGACAGCGGATTACTCTGCTTTTAAATGTACTTCTTATTTATTGCTTCAGAGAACATTTCCTCCTCTTGGTCAGATGTACACAGTACGGACAGAACGGCATGTGTTTTACGGTCCATGACTCACCCACTGGTGTATTAGCTTTCCCCATTCCTCCGGTCGTCTCCACATCACTAAACACCGAGACTTGTTTTTGTCCAACCATTCCAGGTTTCCTGAATCGTTAAAAAAGGAGAAAAAAGTGTATTTCTGTTGAAATGAATTCACTGTGAGACACAATGAGAGAAGTATTCCTAAAATAAACATTTAGATAGAAGAAAATTTTACCTTTTTTCCTCAATTCCTCAAACACAACCTGAATGGCTTCCATTGACAGTTTTCCTGGAATTCAGTTAAGGGCAAACCAAAAGACATAAAGTAACAAATGTTGATGCTTATGGCCTCGACTGAGCCACAGGTGGACCGTAAGGATACGTTCTATCTTCTTGTTGTTGAACACGGGGCTCTCCTGAGCCTCCATGAGGTCCAGGGTGTAGACCTTGTGGTGCCGGCAGTAAGACAGAGCCAGCGAACACCAGGCCGCCAGCTGCTTCTGTCTGGTGTCAACATTGGGCTGAAGCCTGTCCACAAAGAGAGAGAGAGGAGCAGAAAGACGGTAAACAGGAAGTCATACGGAACCGCAAACACCAGACGAAGATTCAATCCACCTGTAAATGTAGCGTTTGTCTCGCTTTCCTTAAAAATATATATCTAACATCACATTCAGACCATTTTATCAAAGTCTGCTTCTTCTTGTTATATGCCATTTATCCCACGGTGTCTTCAAATTCTGGTTTTCTTCTGTTTTTAGTGAATATTTGGACAGAATAAAACCATGTTATGTTTTTTCAGGTATTAAATTCACTGAATTAGACATTCCTATTTAGTTAGATTATCTATAAACACTTTCCCAACTGGATTTACATAATATTTACTATTTTTGTCCACCGGCTTTTGGTCTGGTATGTTAATATTAATTGAACAACATATATTTCTGACAATAATGTTTGTAGAAAGTCTTTTCCTGCTTCAACAGAAACAATGTCCTCCGTGTACAAAGCCTCTGGAATGAACTTTAACCCTGATCACACCTCACTGATGCTGTTGAACGGAAGCAAATCTCTGCATCCAGGTTTGAAAGTAATGTGTAAAGCTTTACCAGTAGAGTGGCGGCTTTTATAGCAGCAGATTGAGATGTTGAATAATCACGTTTGAGCCCTGTTAACATTGACTAATCAGCATTTTTCTGATATGCGTCGCTGATCCTCCCACATTCTCTACCTATACACTTCTGATATTTTAAGATTTTACTGACCACTTTTAAGGCTCTTCATGGCCTCTCCCCTCTTAGTACCAGACACACCTTTGAGATGCTCGAGCAGAAGTCTTTTGTCTGTTCTCGAGGCCTGGTTTAAAGTTAAAGAGGGCAGAGCGTTTGCATTCATGGCCACGAGGCTCTGGAACAATCTGCCCGAGGGAATCTAGTCGGCTGAAGTCAGTGATCTCCTTTAACTCCTCTCTAGAAAATTACTTTAATTGGGAAGCCTTATTATGATTTTACTTGAGCTTTAATTTAGGTAGGGGGGGTTTACTGGGAGCTGGAGAGGTGCCAGTTCGCCTCCTTGGCAATGCCGAGGTGCCCTTGAGCAGGGTACTAAACCACCAACTGCTCGGGGCACCTGTGCACAAATATCTCTCCATTAATGCATGTGTATAGAATAGAGTTTGTGCTTGTGTGTGTGTGTGTGTAAATATTACAAATAACAAGAGCTTTATTTTTGTAGCCTTTATGAAGCACTTTGTGATGTGGATTTTGAAAAATTATATAATTAAAATATAGTGTGCAGCCATAATTAAAAAAAACATTTGCAGTGGAATCATACATCTGAAATTGCAAAACCAGCCAGGTCACACTGTTTAATAGCTATGATCACAGCTAGTTAGTGCTAACAGCTAACGTTAAACTCATTCTCTGAACTTGCACACACCAGCGTTGATTATCTACATGTTAATGTTTGTAAATAACCGCATGCAGTCGAGCCTTATTGGGTCAACATGCGTGGCTGTTACACAAACTTTAGAAAGCTAGTAAGTAGAAAAATAAATCCACTTCCTTAGCATTTTGTGTTTCGTTTAGCCATGTAACCGAGATAACGTGATGCTAGCTCTCAAAAGCAACGTACGTCGATTCAATAACAAGGTAACAATGGCTGCTAGTAAGCAGAGTTGATAAATGGTTTAAGAAAAAGTTGACTCACGTAAAAAACGGTGGGAAACTATATTGCCAGGGCCACTCAAAACTCATTGCAGTTGATGCGGTGTTCACAGATGACAGCTTCCGGAAGAGCGTCCACCCCCTCAAATGGTTCCGACTAGCTACACTGACTTTACAAAATAAAACAAATAACTGTAAATATACATGGAAATATATAAAACAAAAATATTAACAAATACATACATAAACAATTAAATACATAATACATTAATATGAATACATAAATTAATAAATATAAGTGCGAGGGTTAAAGCCTGAGTAGAATATAATATCTGATTGAATTCAAATTAAATGCATTTAGCAGATCAGGAAGAAGAAATTAAAATATTAAACAGGTCAGTAAACTGTAAATAATAGGAAGCATATTAATGCCATTTTATGGTCTAATAAACGGTCTAAAAAAATAAATATTTACAAGTTAAAAATGGTTCCACCTCGACCAAGGTTCAAAATGTAGATGCTGCACTGATAACCATTGGTAATGATGAAAAAAATAACATTAGAAACAAAAACACTCTAAAAGGGGCAATTATGTGCAAGAGCACTTTTATTTGTGTTCAAGTACATTTTGTTGATCATACTGTATTTGAATTTCAAAATACCAGATAGTACTGAATTTCTCCCATTTTTAAGTTGTTCATTTACAGACATAATTTCATGAGCCTTTTGACAAGAATAAATAAACAGCTGTACTTTTTTACAAAGTTATTTTTTTTATTATGGAACAACTTGTGCAATTTCAACAACATTCAGCATGAATATGCCTTCTATTTCTATTTACAGGTCATACATCTCTTCTAGAATCCACTCTACTGTTTCATGTTCAGACCGATCGTACCGTCAAAAAAATGAATCATTAGTTTATATTTCTATGGTGTTATTATACAGTTTCTTCAAGGACAGCATGACATGGCATTTTATTCAGTGGAAAATAATCTATAGGTTGCACAAGTATTCTATGTCATCATCTATTTCACAGCGAGATGTTGGTTTTAATATTTCTTATTATACAATTCTATATTACATTAAAATTCATGGGTAAAAATAACACAATATTAGAACACAATATCAGTTATTGCCATACGTGATATACTGTAATTTAAAATTCAAAACAATATTTAAATGTCATTCAAATTTCTAAAATAAAGATGGTAGCAATCATTGATCATTTCTTTAGGAGAGCGTCAATGCATCCGTCCAGGCTTGACTTGGGTTCTATTATCGCCAAAAAATACAAAATAGACAATTAAAATCTCCAGAAAGAGACTTGTGAAATTAATACAGCTCGAGTAATCTGATAAACTCCTCCTTCAACTCAAGCAACAAGCTTGTGTGGCTCAATCAGACAATACTGCCAAAGACAGATCCAACAGTGTCAGCCTCCTATGGAGTAAATCTGGACTAAACATTGGTAAAAAATGCTTCAAATATTCTCAGAAAAGACCATTTGAAGATCCTTTTAATCTCATTTTTACGTGGCTAAACCTCAAATAGTCTGAGCAAAGAAAACTTGAAGAGCCCTTTAACTTATTTTTACGAGAGGAGTTTCATCTTGGATGTTGCACTGAAGCCGTTTATGTGAATGCATGGAGGGTAAATCTAGCACTTCAAATAACTTGAGCACATTGAGACGTTTGTGCAGGTTCTGCACTGGAGGCCTGTGACCGCTTTAGCTGGAGAAGAAGATGCGCTCGTATTCGTTCAGGACGAGCTCCACTATCTGGTTCTGAAAGACCATGTGCATGGCGATGTTGGACGCCTCCGTCTCTGGCCGAAGCAGAGTCGGGCCGAATACAATCGCCACATTCTGCACAGTCATGCGATTGTCCTCTCCATATTGAATGACCCTGTGAGAGAAGAAAATAGACGATCGTATTGTCAATTCAACAACACTGTTACAGCAATATTTATTCATCTGTTATAGATTCTCAAACTGTTTGGTGGAAACATGCAAAGGATCAAATTTAAATAAAAAAATACCTGCGTAAATGCCCAAAAAGGAGTTTGATGGTATCATGATTTGAAGGAGGAAGTGAATTGACCAGCTCGTACATGCAAGACACTTTTGTTTTGTAATCAGGAATCCCTATAAAAACAGGACAAAATGAACATCAACCAATCACCAATACCGTCATTCATGTTAGTTTTAAACATTGTCTGTATTTAGGCTGAATACACAAATAGAATGTGTTCAAATTAGATTTATGGATTCAGAAATCTGCTCACTGATGGCTGTGATGAACTTATTAAAGTGGCTGAATGGGAAAAGTGGCTCGGGAAGCTCTCGGAAAAACAACTTCAGCGCTCCGGTGATGACGTGAACGTCCTCCCACTGGCCGTCCTCGAGGTCCAGTTCCTCTGTTTGAACAAAACAGGTGCACAGCCCATTAACACACGGCAGGGGCGCTGCTGTCTGCAGTGAGCTGCAGTGTAAATCCTTCTACATCTGGAGTCATTGATTGAATTTAACTTGTAAGATTTACCGTGATCGGCCTTGAAGCGTAGTTTCTGGATGACGGCGAGGTTCCCGCTCACTCTGTAGAGTCCATCGATGTCTAAACCTGCAATCAACACATCAGGAAGTCAACTTCTTCACTGCACACAGTAAGTAAAAAAAATACTTCAGGCAGGGACTCAAACATGGTGGATTACCTCTCGTTTCCACTGCTTTGATACATTTCTCCACAAAACTAGGAACTGTGGTCTTCTCTTGTGCACACAGAGTGGCCAGATGGCAACCAAACACATTGTCTACAGGGAGGAAGAACATTATCATTAGTAGTAGTAAGAGAGGTAGTAATAGTTGTAGTAGCAGTACTATCACCCCATCGAAGACATGAATAGAGACAGAATCAATAGTCCATTTGAGAACATGTAGCTATGTTGGGAAAATAAAAATAAATAACAGAAATAGAAGAAAATATAGACAGAAATGCAGCTGGTGGGGTTCAACAGAAGTTCAACATGTAACTATAGATTATTTGTCAAACATCAAGTATTGATAAAAGTATAGATTACACCGTGACAGAACACAGCATAATAAGCAGTGGTGCAATCTAATGCAAAAGAAATAATAAATACTTATAGTATAATATAGGAGATTACTGTCTGATTATTATTGTGTTTTGTCTTTCTTCATGTTATATTTCTTTATGCTGTCTTTCTGCAAAACAAACGTCCGTTGTGTTCAGCTCCCAGTATAGATGTGAACTGATATGAAATGTGCACTGGAAAATACAACACAGCGTGTGTTTACATATATACACGTATCACCACAAACAGTGTGAGTGTTCAAGGTCTGGTGGAGTGAAACTCACTTCTCCATCAGCTTCTATTCAAATCAGCCCCAGCCCGAAGAGCCCTACCTCGTGTCATGTGTCTGAGTTTACCTCGGATGTAGCCCTTCTCCTTCACAGACTGCAGCGTGGGCCGCTTCATGAGGAACTTCATCAGCTTGGTTCGAATCCGCTTCTGGTCCGTCTCTCCTGCAGAGCTGGATGAGTGCGTGATGCTCAGCCTGGAGGCTAAAAAAAACAAACAAAAACAATGTTTGACTTTTAAATAAGTGTAGCTCTCAATGGGTTCTGATGCGTCTAACTGGGTCAGAACGATGACATCATTCATGCCAGATTTAAACAAGGAAATACGTTTGTTTTTTTACTGACATCTTTGCTTGTCAATGCCGCCTGCAACCTTGTCATCTCGCTCTACGATCTTCTCATATATGTCCCCGTCCTCGTCCTCTGAATGATGGTCCAGGTACTCCTGATGGACAGACGTACAAAGTAGAGTCAGTCAGACTGATCGCTCACCGTCGACTGCAACATTACCGCAGTTAAACCTGAATTAAACAGTATTTTGATTTGTCAATACGTAGAAAGACAATCACGTTTTCTTTAAACTGAATTCAGAAACTTGACCACACACTGCAAAAAATCTCCCATTTGTCTGTAACTCCATTGTAGAATGGAACATTTGGACATTTTTTTCCGTAATAAAGCCATATTAAACAATCTGCCAGCTACTATCAGTCAAATTTTGTACATCATTCCTCAAACTGTCTTTGGTGAAAGCACTTTTTTAACAAGTTCCTACAGAGACACTTTAAACTAGATTATTTTATAAGCACAGGCTTAAGGATCATTGAACACTGAACGTACTTGTCCCTGCTAATTCACTGATAGTGGAATTTGTTGTTTAAGTCAAGTTTGTCTGTTACTTGTGAGATAGAAATAACTTCATAAGCCAGAGATTTTTTTGCAGTTTAACGTGGATCATTTTCATGTACCAGTTATGGACGACGGCCAGACTTACCAGTTGTCGTATGGTGTCCATTAAGACTTTGTGCCAGTCTGTGATGATGCTTTCTGTATCGTACTGTATCAAAAACTCCACGCCGTTCTTGCCTTTTAACTGGAGGAGAGATAATGAGATATTGGGAAGCAATCATGAATCACAAACCACATTAAGATAATTCCCAGACCACTTATTATAATATCTTATATAAATACACAAGATCATGTTTCAGTTGAGAGGCATAAAACCCCTCAGTTTTTAAATGTGTTTTCACATGTGGTATTTGCTCGTGGCACACGCTGCATTGTGTTCCATGTCAACAAACAAACACACCTCTAAAACATTCTTCTTGCTGGACTTGTCCTTTGACGCCCGGCCAATTGACGCTCCTCGCAGGTCCACCGTGACCTCCGGAACAATCTGATTGGTCTTGTGCTGCGTGGAAGAAAAAAAACAAACAAAACAAACACAGCTGTTTACAAAACTGGAGGCGCCGCATTCCAAGAGACGAGCTGCATTCAAACAAAAGCGGTGAGCGTCCCCGAGGGATTTATCATCCGTGCTGTCACTCCTCATAAAGGTGACGCAACACACACGCTGCAGTGTAAAGTTTCAACTGTTTTCTCAGGTGTAGAACATGATACCAAAGTGAAGGGAAAAAAGCAGCTTCAAGACAAAAAAAAAAGAAGAAAGGTCAGTGACTAATTCTGTCTATAAGCTTTCACCTCATCACAACCTTCTCAGTAATGCACAGAATGCAACATGAGCAGAGAATGCAGCATGCAGGTGTCAGATCTTCGTATTAACGCACTTTCCTCCCACATACAAACATGCCAGTGCTTCTGTTATTAATATTTAAGTGTAGGTCGTACCAAGGTCCCCGTCACTGCAGACTTTGGGTCTTTGTGGAACGTCAGCACTCCTCCGTGGAGAACCGTCCACGTCTGGGCCCAGTTTTTCCTTCAGATGGGGGAATAACTGTCAGAAACACAGAACAAGGCAACAGAGCGCTTTGGGGGGGGGGGGGGAGGCGACACATGACTCCAAACACACAAAGACTGAAACGTGAGCGTGTCCTCAAAGTGAAGATTTAGCTTACCGTACTTTCTTGCCGTTCTCACACACTTTTGTTTTGTTGAGGATCCCGGCTTTCTCCAAGTTCTGCACCTGAAACGGTCACAACATCTGAATTCTTTATGGGCTATTTGTAATTGTTATGCTCGAGTGAGAAAGTCAAGCTAAGTGTTGATGTGAGGGACACACAATTCTGGTTTGGGTGGAGCACAAACTTGATCAGTCGAGCCATGCATGCATGCATGCAGCGTTCAGGATGATGAATTCCTAATATGAAGAATATCCTCATCCATCTATGTTTAGAGTCACTCAATCAACTGATTGTTGGTTTTGGTCTTTTTGTGTAATTTGTTGATAAGAAGAAACAGAATCAACGTCTCCTGGTTGCATGCGTTGGCCAACCAGTCCATTTGCAGTTTAAGTCCATGTCTGTCACTTCATCATCTCATCCAGTAGACATTTGAGTGAGATTATCATAACGAGCACATGGATTCACGAGTCACAGTTCTTATCCTTTCATCCTCGAGTCCAGGTGGACGTTTGTGCAAAATGTAAAGAAAATACCTCCAGGCTTTCTGAGGTATCACGAGAATGGGAGGAAGTACGTACTGTACGATCATGAGCTGGTTTCACGTCCTGCTGTAGTCAGATAGCTCAGGAGCTAATCCACCGAACACTTCACTGCAGATTTTTGAGTAATGAATGTAAAATGCACAATCTGCTTTTATTCCTCCACACCGGCAACATCCTGTTTAGACAAGCATTCATGTAGCATGTGGTATTTCATGTTTCAACTTCTGTCTTATGACTGTTTCCCTTGTGTATTTATGTTTTATCTATTTGATTCTACCTGATATTATTTTATTTCTTTGACTGTGAAGCACTTTGTGACTAATGGTTTTGGGTTGTCCATCCGTACATCGGTTGTGCATTGTACATGTAAAAGTCAGAAATCTGAAGTGAGGTTTACGGTGGATTAGCTCCTGAGCTACCTGAATACAGCAGGACACATGAGGAATATAAACAGCAGGTCTATCAGGTGGGCAGTGTGGTTGAAAACATGCGTCCCAGCAGAGGGAATCCATGCACTTTGACGCAGGGAATGAAACAAACGCTCCGTGAGTGATTTAAAGTCACACCTTCCACCCGTCATAGATAGACGCTGCTATCTATGAGTCGAGCTCAGGCGAGCGCTCAAACCAACAACCCACATTATAGCGCAGCCACCTGGAGGTCAGATAATAGGGGTTTCTCCAGGGTCTAAACCCAAAAGCCTTAAGAGAGAGACAGAACACCGTTCAGATACGAGGCAGCTCACAGTGCTGAATAAGTGCTAGTAGCTAACTGGGTATTCTTTCAGCCTTGAGTTATTCTGGAGTAACAAATATCAGCAGACTGACGGATTCCACTCACGTTGTGCTGCGTCTCTGGAGAGTTTCCTGTGCTGGAGCTGTCGCTGCTGTAGTCGGACGTCTTCCTCCTGTGAGTTGGTACGAACCTCTGAACAACAGAATAAGGTTTAGTTTACAATAACAACCACATTTACATTTCTTTGAACGGCGTACGCCTGGTCTCTTGAGTAGCTGTGATTGTGAAGGAAAACTCAGTGATGATAGCATCACAACACATCGTCCTTTTGCTTTCTTAATTCTTTCATTCATATGGTTTTCCTCTGTGGTTGTGTTTATGCCTCAATAAATATATAAAAATCACTGGAGCTTCTTTTAAACAGGCCTCCATAGTCAACTGAAAAAAACAGACACTTTAAGACCGAACGAGTTTATCACAGTTTGGACTCCTCGAGTTTTAAGTAAAGAAAGTCTTAATGCTCCAGCATACTATGTCCATCCCTTTCCTGTTGGTTTTTCCCAGTTTGATGTGGAAGCAGTTCATTGGTCTGCGCAGAGCTCTGACCTCAACCCCATCGAATCATTTTGGGCTGAAGCGAATGCTGCCTGCAGGCCACTAATCATCAGTGCTTGAGGAGGAAAAGAACAAGTGCTAGTACTCTCCTTATTCACATGTTGGCATGTGTACCGGCCCGTATCAGCGATCACTATTACATCATGAAGTTCCACAGGAGATAAAACACCCTAGATTGTTTTTTTGTGTGTCCTCCCTCAAGAAAATGTTTTTGACGAGTTATGACGAACAGTTCACTAATTATTTTTAGAAAAAGGACGTGAACTTTTTATATTGATAGAAACAAAACCCCCCTCCCCCGTGTCTCAGCTTGTCCTGATGATGTCCACATTGTTTTCATCATCGTACGGTTTATGAGACATGACATTTAATATGAATTAACACAAGAACCTAATATGGAGCAGGAGGAAAAAGTACCGGCAGCTTGTGAGAAAAAGTCAAAGAGTGAAAGTTAAAAGTGCCCGTACTGCTCACTCTAGTGGCTGAATGGAAGCCAGGATATAACATCTTGCAGTAAGGCATTCCTACAAGAGTGGAGGTTGTTATAGCAGCAGATCAGTGCCCATTATTTTGGAATGACTTGTCCAACAATCACATGTGTTGGGAATTCTCCCACACAATTCTCCACATACTTTTGGCCAGTTCGTGTGTATCCCCACATTGTATGTGCCAAATTCAACCACAACTAGGAGACACAGAGGCCAGCCCTATTCTTCTGTTGTGCCCTCGAGCAAGGTGTTGAACCCTGGACTGCTCGGTAGGAAGAAGCCTGCACTTGTATCCAGCAGCCCTCCCCTCCCCTCCCCCTCCCCCCGCAGCTCTTTCCTCAAGCTGTTGCTGTAAATACGAGTGCACACTGCAGTTGATTTGACTTGCTAAATAAGGGTATAAAAACCTGGGAGTGCTATCACTTCTTCTGGCTGACTAAAGCGTTCTGTGTAAGCTTTGCGGTCACACCCTGGATGAGTGATACAGCATACGCATGTACCTGCAGGTCTGAGTGAGTGTGTGTGTGTGTGTGTGAAAGTATGAATGTGGGTACCCCTTCATCCTGGGCCAAGCTGAGCTGTCCAGGTCCCATGGTGTGCCTCCAGTTTTTGATGACCGACAGATTGCCTGCCTCGACGCCATTCTCCATCCTGAACTGACCAGCAGCTACAGGGACCTGAAGGGACCAGAACACATTTTAGTTTAGTCATAGTTAAAGTATTTGAAACCCTGAGGGACCTGTTTGACTTCAGACGAGAGTACATTTAAGACTTTGTGTCCTGAATGGCACCTATACTTCCACTGATCATCATGAACAAACTGGTTCTCATTGATCCCCGTGTGCAGCGAGGGACCTTTACCTGAGGCAGGGTCCACTGAGACCTGGAGCCGTCTCTCAGATAGTAGTAGGTCTGCCCTCGATCATCCACAGACTTGATCCACTGTGGCACAACAAAGATTTCTTTGTTAGAGATGATTCAAACTCACTGTTGATTTCCCAAATAAAAAATAGCTTTGTAAGTATTTTCACAGCTTTTGTTGACTCACTAGAAAGAAAAATGACTTTAATACAAAGTAGCTTAACATAAAAAAGTTTTATTTCCAATATAATCTATTCATATTATGTGAAAATATGAATGCTTTTGAATTAAAAGAATATCCTACAGTGATAGTAACAATAAGATTGAGGTAGGGGACCTAAAGGAGTTGCACAATACTCCTCTGCTCCCTATATGATTATTTTATTGATTATTACATTATTTTACTATTATAAAAGCATCTGCACGCTTCAAACTAAAGTGCTTTCTGCAATCAAATAGCATAGAAATATCTCTTAATTGAAGTCTATCTTAACTGTACTTCATCTTCCTCTGTCACTCCATGGAGCTACCTGCTCTGGAGAGTGCTCATTGGTGAACACCCAGGTCCCGTTGGGTTCCACACTGAGGTTCCAACCAGCTGGGGTGCTGCGGTCCAGGTTGGCCCGGGGGATGATGGTCTGGCTCACATGACTGAGGGTGTACTCTTTAGGGAGGGGATCCTCGTATCCCTCCGGCTGATCAGCAGCTGAGTATTCCTGTGAGGGGTAGTCCTCATTGGGTAGAGGAGGCTGGGGAGGGAAACACAGCGAACATGAAAACACACGTATGTAAATACATCTGTGAGTTTTAGTGCAGATTAACGAATGAGTGATGTTCTCTTTGTTTGACCTTTGGTGCAGTTAATTCTTGTTGTTCTGTGGAGCTTTATAGGTGCTGGTACACGGCTTTTGTGACCTTTGTAGAGAGCAAGGCTAGCTATTTCCCTCTGTTTCCAGTCATTGTGCTAAGCTAAGCTTAGCATATTTAACGTACAGATGCAAGAATGTGGCGTCGATCTTCTCATCGAAGTCTTGACAAGACAGCAAATAAGTGTATTTCCTAAAATGCCAAACTATTCCTTTAATCAAACCATTGCAGTGATCACTAGACCTGACACTGGTCTTTGTGTTGAAATGTTGCTAAATCTCACTGAATAATGGCAAATGAATACTTTCCCACTATGACCCAGATACTCAATGACTTTTCCATGACTTTGATAAATAACTCACAGTATTTCCGTGGCCTCAAAGTGCTTCTTTCTAGCTCACAAAAGCCATTAAGGGGCAGAAAAAGGGGTCACTAGTTGCTTGCGTTGTGAGGAAAAACAGCTGAAAACCATCGAATGTTTGAATAATGTGTCGAGATGCTCATATAAAGTGGAGCATTTGAACGATCTCTCTTGAAACTGTCCAGAATAGTAATAAAATAAATTGAGGACAAATGTCTTTTATAGTTAGGGGCACTATGTTGGGGACATTCTGCACTGGAACTGTGAGCTTTCCTAATGAAAACCAGTCTTGTCTGCTATGTAGGTGCAGGGGATTTAATTCCATTAAAAGCAGACCGTATTTACAGCTTTCCCCAGGGTGAAGCTAAAACAGGAGACAGAGAGGGAGGCTAAGTAGAGCAGCCAGGCAGTCCTTACCAGCCCGTCCTCGTGAAACCTGTGCACGCTCATGGGCTCCATCAGAGCGGGGTATGGGCTCAGCTGCTCCGGGTGCTCCCAGGACGTCTTCCCAGACATTGCGTTGTAGAAGTAGGGGCGACCGCTGGTCTCATCCACCAACTGTTCCCAGTCGGAGATCCACGCAGGTGGCGAGGCGACGGCCGGAGACAGGGCGGGAGATTGAGGAGGCGAGGGGGAACAAGGTGGCTCAGGGTCCGTGGGGGAGTCTAGAAAGGGGTTGTCCCAGGTGGTGCGCCCCGTGGACGGGTGGTAGTAGTACTCCTGTCCACTGTCTCGGTCAACGTGCGCCTCCCATCCCTCTGGGTCGAGGTAGGAGGGAGAGTAGGACGAGGGAGCCGAGGGGGGAGACTCGGAGATGCTTTGCCGAAGTTGTGCTACATTGACGTACACGGCTGACCGGAGACTTTCATTCTCCACCTGTGGGAAGGCCAAAAAAATAGAGATGGAGAAACTCAAGTACAGGCACAGGTGTTTCTACAGAACAAGAACTAAAGATAATGTGGTAAAGACATTTTTTAGTAAAACAAGCTTGCAAAAAGTGTTTGGTGGACAAGATTACAGCTGTGTCAAGTACCAGGCTTCAGCCCCGCCGCTCTCACTACAGCATAGATCTGAATAATGTCACCCTTCCGCATCTGACAGAGCACCAGAGCACAGGAAGTAGCTCACAGCTGAAAACAAAAAAAGACACGCCACAGAGGCGTTCCCCCCACAATAATGATCATTACCTAATTCTCCTTTTCAAAAACACCTACACAAAACAGTGTAATGGTCCCGTGTGAAAACAATGTCCAGAGGTTTTAAGTGTGTGTTTTGCTAAAATAACCATGATGAATGCTGGATTAAATAAAACAAAGACAAAGAAAAACTAGGTTCCCGTCATCAGGTATTGCCACGCAATGCAAATCATCACAACACATTTGTTTAAAGAGCGACAATTAAGAGTGAAACTGCGATGTGATGAAAGGCTGCTTCTGTCCTCAGCACTCTGAAACTGTTGCACAGTGAAAAGTGTCACCACTACACTTGAAATGACCCCTGCCAGGATAAAAACAATGTGATCTTTTCTCACCTGGGCTCCACTGAGGCAACTCTTCCTCACCCCCGTCGCCCCGCAGAGCTTTTCATACGACTTCATGATGGCACTGCACTCTTTCAGACAATGCTCTAACTACCTCTTGTCTCTCAGCTATAGCCTCATGGTCTATATTTACTAAGGACTGAGCCCCGTCTGTGCGTGAGTATGTGTGCTGCATCTGTTCATCACTCTGATAAATGTGCAGTGCTTTACTGAAGAGACATGTCAGAGATGCCAACAGGCACTGGTGGAAACTAAGCACATGTACTCCTGTAATGTACTTAAGTAAAGTTTTGAGGTACTTTACTTGACTATTTCATTGTTATTCTACTTTATACTTCTACAACACCAGAGGCAAACATTGTAATGCTTTGTTCAGTGCACAAAATCTCCTTATCAAGTCATTTAAGTCTGTAATTGAGTCGTTTCTTTAAAGATGAGTACTAATATTCCCACCGTAGAAATAGAACAAGAGTAGACCAGACATTCACATTCGTTCATAGCAGGATGGTCAGAGTAGCGGACATTTTTTATGTGTACCGTTGGTGTAATTATGAATCCCACTAGTCTTCTTGGCAAGACCCGCCCTGCGTAGCTGGTTTAGGTGGAGACGAGTGGTTGAAGTTAGGCATAGACCTCAAGTACTAGAGTCAGGATAGCATATTGGTGAAGGCACAGGACCTGAACAAGTCACCAGTAACTCAATCCTTTCACTTGTTTTAGAAAAATAGGTTTTAGGACGTAATTATAGACAGAAACAGTCTATAGAGCAGTTAAAATCAGCTCCACCTCAACCCGACCACAACTAAAATGCTATTTATACATTGATACATCAGTACTGTATTAATAATCGTTATATGTATAATAATATATATATATATGTATGTAGAATATGTATAATACAACACCATCAGAGGGAGTGGCCATTTCCTGTGTGAGTACTTGTTATACTTAGCTGATAATACTTCTGTACTGTGAATACAGGACATTTGCTTGTAACGGAGTATTTATAAATTGTGGTATTGTAAAGGATTTGAATACTTATATAGATTAAAGTGGTTAACATAAATAGCATTTCCACATTATGGATTTCACGATCAGCTGTGTTTTTCATTCGTCTCTTCAGTGTTATCACTTTGCTTCATCATTGATCTCAATCTGACCACGAGGCTGTCGACGCGGACAACCAGACAACTGACCCCTAAACACATTGATTCCAAACCACAGAGGCAGACAGAGGAAATGAAAGAGCTGCATCATTGATCTCTGAAATAGCTACGCTGGAATGCCCCCAGCATGCAATGCAAGGAAAACTGTACAAAGGGATCAACAAACGCTATGATGCAAATGTGTGATAGATTGTCATCGCTTTGAAAGGGAATACCACAGAGCACTTGCCTGCAAATATATCAGTCCAAGTACCTTTACTCTGGTACACAACTTCAGTACAATTTTGAGGTACTTCACTTTTTCTTTAATGTTTTATTACGATGCTACTTTTCAGAAGGAAGTATTGTGCTTTTTACTCCACTACCTCTATTTGACAGCTGTAGTTAATACTTTTCTAGACTTTACATACAAAAATATATTTTATAAAATACATTTTCAAAAATTAAACCGGTTTCAAACCTTCCTAAAAGTTCTACCAGATGTTTTCCTTCTGAACTTCTTAGATAGTTTCATTTGAATGATTGCACAAGGTTAAACAAGGTTCATTATTTCGCAAAAAAAAAAGAGTCAGATTAGAGAAGTGTCGAAAACATGATTCCAACTTTTTGTCAAAGAATTTTTTTTTCCTTCTTTCCGACCTCATTAACCGTCTCATGACCTCTCTGATTCATATCGTGACTCCTATGAGGGGCCGGACCTCTATGTTTGGAACCGCTTTGAAACCTCACATAGAACTAGCTCCACCTCGACCAGAAGTACAAATTTAACTTACAATGATCAGAATCACAATCAGAACCGTTTATTGCCATGTATGTTGAACATACAAGGAATTTGGCGTGACGGGGGGTGCAAACATTTAACAATCAACAACAATCAGTGCAAGTAGAAACATATTAAAATTTACAAGAAATATGAAATAAAGTAAGATATAAAATAAATGAAATATAAAAAAAGATGAAATATAAAATAAAGTGAAATCTAAAATAAAGTGAAATCTAAAATAAAGTGCACAAACGAACAGATAACAGGACTATAAACATGATGCTCACATATTGAGTAATGTCACGCATATACAGAACACTCACAGCTGACATTTTTCTGCAGAGTACTTTTACATTTTGCTCAGTCTGTATTGTCTGCCTGTTGTCTTGACCATAAAACACAAACCTTCGGAAGAAAAGGAACATTTTGAGCACTAAAATGTTCAGTCACTTGTATTTTGACGCAGCTACGCACTGTATGTATCACTATTATGTTACACATCATAACTATAGTTCTCTGGTCTGGTTGTTGCGATATAAAGAGTTAGTCTTGTTCCCAATATCACAAAATGTCGACAAACGAAACTGTAGAATTCAGACCTAAACGCATGAATTCAGAGTTTCTCGCTGCGTCTTTCAGATACAAAAGACACGTTAGAGACTGAAGACCACATGAAAGTGTTCACTAACATCAAAACTAAAAATCTAAAACCAACATTGAGAGAGTGAGCTTTTAAGCGACACCGTCAGTTCACTATTTATACCACTTTACTTTAGTACAGGAAAAGAAACAAGTGCAGTTGTGGCATGTTTACGCGAAGCAGGAAGCAGGGCTGTCATCAAAACACAAAGTCATATAAAGCACACTGACCACAGAGACTCCAAATTTACAATGTAGTAATAAAAAGGCGCTTTGATGTCGCGGTGATGGCCTACCTGAGGAACCACCGGCAGAGTCAAGTCCGGCTTGGCCCTGTGACCTGACCAGACCCTGGAGTACATGTCCACCATGTTTAATTCGTTCTATCGAAAAGGAGCCATATATCCAAACATGCAAAAGGATGCCGAACTGAAGTGGCTCGAGCGTGCGACCGCGTTCGATCAACTTGTGATGGGAGAGAGGCAAACGCACATACATGAGCACGCCCTCAACGTGCACCTCCTCCTCCTCTTGCAGCAGCTGTGACAGTTGCAGCCCAGATAGAAAAGAAGAACTGTGAGCTCCGTTACAATAGCAGCAGGAAGAGGCTGTGTGTGTGTGTGTGTGTGAGAGGTGTGTGTGTGTGTGTGTGTGTGTGTTCACATGCATAAATTGCTGTGCACAGGGTAGGGGGGCAGAGGGCAACTGTCTGTGGAGCCAAAAGCAGAATGAGACAATAAAGAGAGTTAGATAGAGGGAGCAAGAGAAACTGTGCAGGTCACTTCAACCTACTTCCTGCTTGTGTGCCTAAATGTTGAAAAAGGAAACGTTCATGCCCTTTAGTTGAGCGTTATACTCAAAAGAGAATGTTACAGAACAAGAAAACACAAAAAGCTACTTTGTTTTATCTTCATGGTCAGTAGCTGCTGTCCAGTGAACAGTATTCCACCCTCTACGCTACAGTAGGTCACTCAGCCAAGAATGGGCTAAAATAAGGGAAGCAATAATTTCCCACAATGTTGTAGGAGTGCTGCTTTTGACCGGCCATTCTGATGAGACTGCGTGTTGTTAAAACGGCAGAGTCCACGAGGCTCGAAACAGGAAGTCTGGTTTCAGGGCCAATTGTTGTGAGACCATCACTTCCTTCTTCATGGGGCAACACGAGCAAGTCTGCAGACAGCGGGCAGACGCTTTGTGGCTGTTTTAATTTTTTGAGACTGTTCGGCTAATCTCACATTAGGCCTGAGGCTTTGTGGGTAACTCTTGGGTTCATATACTACTACATCTGTGCTTGCCGATTGCTTTCGAAGTTCCAGCATGTGTCACGGCTGTGATGAATCAATGCTTCCTGGAAAACGTTTCACATTTAAGTTGCCATATCGTAAAAACTTCTTTTTTTTTTTTTTTTTTATTAAAGAGCAGGTTGAAGTGCTTTACAAATACTGTAAAAGCATCGAAACGCTCGGTCCGTGCAGAAACACAGTTCGTGATCATTGAGACCAGTGTGTGGGTGGATGACATCAGCTGACAGGACGTAAACATGGACTCACGCTGTTGACTAGCATCGCGCTAAAACAGAGCATTTCAGACAAAGGGTGAATCCAGGTACATTCAGACAGACGGTATGAGAAATATTAAGAGTTTTTAACATTAAAGCATTTAAACATGTTTTAGTAGAAACCCAAAAGACAGGTATGAACCTGAAATTGAGCATAATAAAGTCTCCTTTAAGTGTCTGGACAGATTATAGTTTGCCATTCAAACGTGCCTTGGAAAAACCTTGAAAACGTTTATACAGTTATGTCTGATTTGTGAGATTACAGCAGAGTTTTCTCTGCTAGGGAAAACTTGTTTCTATTTATCTTGATTTAATTGGAAGATGCAAATGGCTATCTGGTAGCACTGCTTTTAAACAACTGCGTTAAGACCTTACAAGCTGTTTTGGAGCTTGATTTCCATCCGTATACGCGGAGAAGACAACGCTCCCCCCTCAGCAATGCACGAAGCAGCAATCTGCCTGATTACTTAACCACATTAGCACTCATCCAATCAAACAATGGAGCACCAATTTGGGGCCCAAATCACGCCACATAGCACACAGTCGAGCTATTGAATCAATCTGGCTCCGCCTCCTCTTACATCACACTCCTCATGGCCCAGAATCCAGGATAACTCCCCCAAAAAAAGACCCAATGTGGAATCCATCAGCTTATCATGTTCTTATCTTTGCACTTCGGGCCACGCTTGCATGCCTCACAGATTCCTCTCACTCTTACTCTGTGTGGGTGGAGTGTTTTCTGAGTAGAAGAGGAAATATCAAAAGGAGCAGTTGTTGCAAAGCTCTCTGAGGCAACTGTGACTCCCACTCTTTTGCAAGGGGTGCCACCTTGACATTTAGTTGCAGGTGAAAGTAGATATCCACAGTCTGCATGCAGAGAAACGGAAAACCGAAGTATTCAGGACTTCAGCTGTGATTTTTGCCTCCGAGAAGCTTCTTGTTTGCATTAATAACTGCAACAAAGCACCACTGTATTCAACTGATCACTGCAATAAACCTGTCATTATAACTTAACCAAAACATTTCACAAATACTAATTGCATAAAAGACATTCCCGTACACATATCTCATGCAACTCCAAAGATGAGCTGCAAGTTGTCTCAGAGAAGTTTCTGCTTTCTCTTCTTGCTTTGCATGCTGGGTGTGAGCACACAATAATCATATTGTTTATGAAACATACTCTTACGCCTGCCTCTCATGTGCATCTGACTCAAAGAGCTCAGCTTTTGTTTTTCTGAGAAATAAACACTCCAGCTGTCTTTGAGAAACCAAGAGGCTCGTTCAGCAGCACAACCTTCTGTTCTGAAGGGATTTCCAATATCGTCCAAAGACTCTTGACCAGACAGAATGGTGTTAAACGACCATTGAGCTCTGTGATTAGAATGCAATACATCGAGAGGAAACTTACTGTCACTCACATGGTACACGAGGTGCTTTCAGAACAAACAGTTCAGGTGAAACACCTGCACACACCTGTGTGACATGAAGGCTGCTCAACCCGAGACAAGCTCTACTGGTTAAATAGCAAAACGCATGTTCTCAGTTATACAATTTCACCAAAGAATGAAAGACTCGTCCTGGAAGCGAAAGCTACACCTGTTCGCACTCACTTGATGGACACTCGTGTTCAGTCAGGCAGACGTGCTCGGAGAGGTCTGACGAGGCACTCTCACGCTACCTGTTGGAGCAGTTTCTTGGCATTCGATTCGGTCTGTTTGACAAAGCACTGTACTCTTCCTCCCGGCGAAGCTACGGATCCTCTCACAATATGGAAGAGCGGCCTCGGCCGTTCGGCTTTATAATAATCCCATTGGCTGCAGCGTGCACAGGAGGACAAAAACAGAGGGTCACTTTTCTCTTTGATGTCCCCAAAAGACCAATGGAACTTTAGGAGCCCTTCTGACAATTATCTAAACTTTTGAGTGATAAAGATTCATCGGGCATGTTTAATATTCATCATGGAGCTTCAGAGAGGTTCTTGCAGTGAGTACAGACACACTGGTGCCATAAACAGCTATAATAATCACTGCAACATGATGTAAAGGCCACACAATGAGAAGAACGTCACCATAAAACTAAAACTAGGCCTCATCATGCACTTAAGTACGTTTTATCTGCAAGCTGTAAAATGAACCAAACTTTGGATTTCCCAATCCCAACTGGATTTGTCATCCACTTGCCAATCTCAACATTCCCACCAGAGACCAAAGAAACAGCCCACATGCCCTTGATATTAAGCGACCTACATTCGGGGGCTAATTGCAAGTTCTGCACATTACACATGCACACACACGCCAACTGCATGGCAGGGCTGGCACTAAAAGCTCTAAAGCCCTGCTTGTTAGGAGTCAGGCCAGACCCCCTCTCCTCACCATGGAGACAGCCCTCCATTGTAGGGGGGGGGGTACTGCACTTGAGGGGTCCTGGCACGTCTACAGTCCTGGAGCTCATTCATTCATGCTGAAATAGAAACGCAGTAACTACAACGAGTGTTAAAAACGCAGGGGATTCATACATCTAATTGTGTTTAAAGTGATGCAAACCTCCCACTAAAGCAACACACTGTGCTGGTAATTACAGGATGCACACAGTCACTGGGAGAGGCTGCACTCGTTACAGTGTCTCTCTCTCACACACACACACACACACACACACACACACACACACGACGGATAGAAATCTCACCAAACACTTGACAAACTCACTCGTGTCTCGTAACCTTGCAACAGGTGCAAACAACAATGGCCGTGAAACTTACCCGAAGCAAAAAGTAGTTGTTTGTATTCAACTACATCCAACCGGGGAAGCAGGCAAGACGAGCTTTTATATTCGCAAATGTCTCATCGTTTTCGGTTAATCACAACTCTCAGGATCGTCGTCGGCGCTGGAGAAACCAGGTAGCAGCTGCAGGTGTAGGAGTGGCCGTCGGCTTTCGGGTTAACTCGTTCCTCTCCTCGGAAGAAGCCGACACTACCTGTTTCTAACCTGTTCTCTCGAGTTACATCATTGGCTTGTGCGGCAAATTTTACCAGCGCTAAAAAGTTGATAACAAACCCTCCTCCTGTCTGCACTTCTTCCTGAACTACTCACCGAAAGTAAAGTATACACAGCAGGTAATGAAGAAAAGGGGACTCCACACCCGCAGAGCCTTTCGCCTTATTAAACTGAGGTATTCAGCACCTCTTTTCCTCGCCCATTGAAATGTCATGAAGAGGACGGCCGGCTATTCATATGCTAATGAGCTGGCACGGATGCTGTGAACTCAACCAATACGTTATTCTAAAAAAGCCTGGAGCTCCACTGCAAAAACAGTGTGACAATCAACAAGTGATTCGGTCAGACGACCGCTAAAATCTACTCAAATCTACTCAAATCTACTCAAATCTAACAAAATCTACTCATTAGTGGAACGTAAACAAGCCGATTACTCAAGGACTGTAGTTAAAGGGGATTTTACACATAATTAGTCTTAAAGTACTGACGTTTGTGTGAATATTGCTGTTTAGCTCAAAGCCTTTTTGTGGCTCTAGGGCAATACAGATCGATGGAGTATAAATTAGATGTACTTCTATTTTATGTTCTTGTACTTCTACTTCGCTACATTTTAGATGGAGATATTGTACTTTTCTTCTCCAGTGCGTTCACGTTGACATGCATTATTTACTTTCTGGACAAAACATACCATGATGCATTTCTATAGATTAACCTACCCAACAGTATGTAAAGTGTAATGATCCAGTAATAATACAATATATATCATACTAGTACAACACTCAGAGGGGCTGTTTTCTGAATTATGAGTACTTTTATTGTTGATATAATGAGTAGGATATAATTTGTACTTTTAAATGTTAAATAGACTATTTTGAAGCACTTCCATTCATGCTATACCTCTACTCCACAGTTTAGAGGGAAATATTTTACTCTTTACTCCACTATCAGCTACAGTTTCTTTCAGATTAAGATTCTACACAGAAAACTTGTATTGTTTATAAAATGATTCCTTGTTATGGACTACCCAACATGTGAATTAACATATTAATTAACTGATAACTATGTAGAGTAGTTCGAATTAGCTCCACTTTGATGAATCACAACATTTAAATGCACTTGTGATTACGATGAGTAGTTATCTTTTTAATACTTTGTTGTTATGTTGCTAATAGCTCTGTTCTTTTCCTCAAGTTTTGAGTGAACAACAACAAGTTTTACACTTTAAATATTACACTTGGCCCATATTCTTCTCAGAGTTTTTAAAATGTCCACCCACTTACAGAAACTTGCAATGTTTAAACATCATCACCAGATTGAGGAATACAGATGATCAAATGAAAGTAGATTTGGTTCTCCTGAAATCAGGAAGTGAAATTATTTGACAATACATTTTAGGTGAGATTGTAACGATGCTGCAGCACATCAACAAAGGGCAGCGGTCCCTGACCTTTTTGTCACATGACCCCTTAAAATAATACAGCGTCTACTTGCAAGTAGTGAGAAATTCAGTTTTATGGAAAAATTCAGATTAGAGAAAATCATTAAAACCACAAAATCCTTTCTTCTCTTGTTAAATACAAGTCTATTTATACTACAGTCAATGGAAACCTCTTGACACTCACCTTATGAATACTATTACACGTAATGTGTGTTTTTTATTTGTAATTCATTTAGATCATTTTGTAGAGATATGTTTTCACATTGACATAAAAGGTTTCTGTTGGCAAAAAAACCCCACTTTAAATCTATTAATTCAAAGTTGTGAGACAATAAAACATTAAAAACTTCTTCTCACTGTACTGAAGCAGCACAACCTTTTGATGTGATGAAACTGCGCCACCTGCTGGCTGTAAAACCACAGTGACACGTGTTGATCTCACGAGTCAGACTGAATGATGAATAAATAACATGAAAATGACAATCTTACCTGGTCAATGGGATCTTCATCTGTAGGAGGAGTAACTTCTTCATATTGATTTAAGTTCTGCTGCTCAATCATTAACGTGTCATCTGAAGCAACGGGACCGGGCAGCTCAGAACATTCTGGGAAGTTCAGCACCGGTATGGTGTCGTATATGGGAGAATTAGGGGGTGAAGAGAAGTCCACATCCTCATCGAGTAGAAACGTTTGCGGCTGTTCTACTTTCTCATCCTGCGGGGAGTTGTCAGGCTGTCTCTGTCCGTTTTGGACCTTTGGCACAGGATGAGATTTTGCATACAGTTGCAGGCCGTCAGCATTCACCTGTCCAGACGTCAAAGAAAAGCCTTCTGCTGAACTGTGTGTCTGTATATTATCCTGGTTGTGTGCAAAGCTGCTGGTGGTTGGTTCCTCCTCTGGATTCTCACAAGGCCTCACATCTGGTATGTTCTCACAAGGCCTCACATCTGGTATGTTCTCACAGAAACCAAAAGTGGAGAACCGGTGAGTCTCCCTCGAAGCATCCGGAGCAGATACACGAATCACTGGTGTTATATTAGCCGTGTCCTCTGGTTTAATGTGAGTCACACACTCAGGTGAGTCCACCTTATTGGGACCAGGAGAGTCCTCACTAAGCGCCTTCACATACTGTGCGGGGACATAGAAGGGTCTGGTGTGCTGGTCTCTGCGGACGTGCCACCAGTGCTCATTCGTTTTGGAGACCAGGACGTAGCTTTCATCAGGCTTGATGGACACGAGGCGACCGTCCTTCGCCGTGTACTCAAATCCGTGCAGCACCGACACCAGCTCCATGCTCCGGTGCAGCCGTTTGTGTCCTCTGCGCTAACGTGGACACAGTGTGAACATCTTGGAGCTGCAAATAGAGGAAATGTGAAGTTGGTGTGGCTTTTAAAAAAGGGGTTGTTGTACTGTAAATGTCAGTCGGCAGCTCACAGCTCACTGTCACCCTTCCTCCTCTTTTAACCTTGTACTCCCTTATGATGTTAGTGTCATGGAAGGATTATGAGACAATTATGAGACACATAAAAGCCCCCCCCCCCACCCCTCTTACATAAAATATCTTTTTTTGTGTCTTTGTAGTCGTTTTTTGATATTTTTGTGGTAATTTTTAGTCTCTTTATTGTCGTTTAGGGTCTGTTTGTGGTCATTTTGCATCCTAATGTAGTTGTTTTGAATAGCTTGGTGGTTGTTTTGGGTCTCTGTAGTCATTTTGTTGTCATTTTGCATCTCTCATTGCGTAATTTTGCGTCCATTTGACAAATATAGATATAACTTTATGTATCCCGTGGGAAATTGTTGCGTAGCAGTTGCAGTACAAAGTAGGAAAAAGTGCAAATATAAAGAGTGGAAATATGTAGTCGTTTTGTGTGTCTTTGTAGTCTTCTGTTCTGTCTGTTTGTAGTTGTTTGATTGACTTTTAAACAAGACATATTCAAACTCTGACTCAGGGGCCCTCTGACCCCTCGGGCCCTTGTGCCCGTCCAGTAATTATTAGTGTTTGACATTATCATAAGAATGCTAAACAACAAGAAAAGGTAATGCAGTTTGGAGTTAAGATTATGAACAAAAGTCTCTGTTTAAGTGCACAGGAATAGACAGGAAGCTGCTTCCAGTTGCTGCAAAACACCGTGAGCCTAAAGTTACTCACAAACCACAAGAGCATCACACTGAAAACTGCTTCGCCACAAAACAGGAAGTCTGCACCAACCTCGGCGTGGCGTCAGTGCGACGTCACCTGGACAATCTCAGTTTGAGTCTGTCTTTATGTTGCCCGCAAGTATTTACAGCTCTGTGCTGTCTCCTGCACAAGTTACACAAAAAAAACCCCACAGGATGTCACATCAGCAACCACTTCTTATGCAAAGGTGCAATTTGTGTCTCTGCTGGAGCTATATTGTTAAATCATAACATCAAAATAGGAATTTCAACAAGTGTGAGTGAACTTGTATGTGATAAAACAAACGGATGTGCATTGTAAAACTCCTTGAATAATTAAGAATAGAATAAAAAACAGGAAATAAAAATGGCTACCAGCATGGGGGAAATTACTTTACGATGATTTATTTACAAGTTTAGCTCATAAAATGTTGGATTTGTATATTTTTACAAAAGGAAATGTGAGTCAGAACAACTCAAATTAATTAGGATAAAAAAGCAGACTCAACCATAATAAGTAAAGTCACACCATGGACTTGCTTTCCCAGAGGCCTCAGTGTGAAAACATAATGTGTCTACTTGCCTGATTCTGTTTCCAAAGATTTCCTCCAGTCACCGGACGTCTCTCACACAACCCTGAAGTAGTTTGGTATCTCGTAGAGCTCAGACTGCTGCTTGATGTTTAGTCTATGCTCGCCGAGCATCCTCTTGTTTCCTGTTCTGTGTGAGAGTGTGTCTCTCTACTGAAGGAGGCACCCGGTGATACGTTACAGCACAAGAAATGGGAAGTCTGATTTTAACCGTACTTCCCAACACATTCTCAATATTCATGCGTTCTTTTTATGGCACCTCGCTGACAGGGAGTGGAGTGGAAAGAGCGGCAAGGCGGTGATTCATTTTGACATCACAACACAGCAACACTAAAACTGTAACAAAGTTGTGAAATATAGAAATAAAAAGACAAATAAAGGTCATGTTGACATTAAAGCAGATAAAGAAGTTATTTTGTACTTAAAGCAGATGAGAGGCACACAAGAAAACATGTCAAACTGAATAAGGCATGTTTACAACTTAGTGCCATAGTTTCCTCTCTTTACCACGACATGAAATTATCTGGCTGACTGCACACACACAAAATATATACACACTTAAACCCTATATACACACACACACACGCACGCACACGCACACACACACACACACACACACACACACACGCACACTAAAAGGAGTGATGAGGAAAGAAAACACATCATAAGCCAGAATCCTTGTGGTCACTTTTAGTCTCTTTATTGTCATTTTAGGTCTATTCGTGGTGATTTTTAGTCTCTTTGTTGTCGTTTTGGGTCTATTTGTGGTCTCATGCCACCAATGGTGCTGTGAACATCCGGTGCTCCAGTGCTCATAAATTGGGGGCGTGGCTGTACTGTCACAATGAAATAAAC
>NW_022280034.1:3228642-3244040 GCF_004355925.1 Anarrhichthys ocellatus | reverse complement strand
TGTTGAAGACTTGTTGGATTAAATACGATCTCAGAATGAATTTAATTATTTTATTCTTTCTAAATCCAAGCGATTGATTTATAAAACATGTTAAATATTGCGCGCGGTGCATGATGGGTAGCGTTGCGCTGATCGCGCTTATGTTACACATAGGTTACAAATGACTTGGAGAGTTTTTGTTAGCCTTTAACCTAGCAAAGAAAAATTTAAATAATTATCACACAAACGATTTACAAGAAATTAAAAAATGGGAATAACGCCAATACGGAATAAAGGGGAAACCAAACGCACACAGGGAGTAAAACGACAAAACAAGAGGACTACCGTCTGCTACTTCCGTCTTCACACAGGAAGCATCCCAGTACAAAGAGTTGGCCCTAATCCTTTTTATCTAGTCTGGTCCCAATCGTCGTGAGAGGCTAACATTATGTGAAGTTCCTTTAGATTACCCGTTAAAACTAAGTCTTTCATTTAGTTTTTAAATAATGAATTTCAGCCGTTAATACAATCATAAATATAATAATATATGTAACCTTGCATGGTCAAGATTAAGTTTTATATATAGTCTATTGTTTTCTTACACTTTTGTCACAGTGAAGAACGTATTTATTTTTACTATGTGTATTCTCTCATTTATGCCTATTTTTGGGGATGTTTTTTTTTTTAATCTTTCCTAGCCTCTAAAATCCTTCAAATTAAACATTCAGAGAAGCAAAATCACTGTGTGAGTGAACTTATCGCTTTTGTCCCGTCCCTAAAGCCCAAGTGGTTGGGAACCACAGACCTTTATTGTCTCAGCTTTGTGCTTACATGTAGCATGTTTCTAAATATGTGTTTTTACTAAAATGATCACACAGCAGTTCCTTTCGCCCCTCGGACCTCTAGCTGTTCAATCCTCCTGTGGTTCTGTGTGCAATTTCCCCCAAATTACAATTTATAAGTCACTGGAATATATACAAACATAGCAGGCCTATAAATGTCATGCACACGCGCACACGACTCTAAATGGTCAAACACAGGTTGAGTTTGGTTGACTTTTAGATGGTTTATTTATGGTAATGCCAAACATTCTTTGTATTATCTGAAAAATTACAAAAGTGATAGGATAATATGGCTACCAGCATAATTTACCGATTCCATTTCTCGTTATTACGGTACACAAAAATATGTCACAATCAGAATGTTAGAAGTACAACGGACAAATGGCAGTTTTGTGCAAAAACATCGATCAAAAACACAGTTCTTCACATCAAACCGGCAGGCCATCGTGTGTAAATGTAAAGAAACGGTAAAGTTGGACGTGGAATCCATGCAGTTTCAATGGCACTCTGAACACATTAATGCAAGTTTATTTCATGTTCTTCATCTTGCTAATAACATTAGAAATCAGAACTGGAGCTCTGTGGTAAACTTCTCCTCCATCTTTTTACATCTGGCTGATGTCACTGATAAATTACCCAGCAGCCACGCGTTTAGACAGTTCTCTCGGCCACAATTATGCTTAACAAACTGTTTAAAAGAGGGCACCCCATCTTTGGCGCACACCATGAAAAGTTCTCACCTTGGTCCAACTATTGATTGGTTTGACTTTATCTTTTGGTCTTTTGTTCAAATATAAATATCAGTCAATAATGTAATATATAAAAATAAGGCAGGTTTCATGTTTTTCCCCTCAATGTTGTGTTTTCGTGTCAGAATATTGTGCATCTCTCACACGTTGTGTAGTGGTTCATATTCTAGCACACAAGGCTGAGAGATTGTAAATCCGACCATTTTAAAGTGTCTGTGTGCAGCTTCACGGCAGCTCCGTTCAGCTCATATGGCCTTGACATCGATGAGGTGGCCGTGCTGGGCCCCTTGCCTCAGGGCCTTGATCCCTTGCAGCTTGCGGCCGTGTAGGGTGAAGCGAGACCAGGCGGCCAGCTGCAGCAGGGCACAGGTGATAGGCACAAACACCACCATGTAGAAGCAGCCCAGGCGGAGAGGCGGAGTCCCTGAGCCAGAGGCCACGTCAGGCACGGAGACCAGAGAGTCCTTCACGGGTTCCCTCTCAAAAATATCATAACCTGAGGGACGAGAAATAAGTAGTTCAGTCAGTCAGTGTACGCAAATGTTAGGATTATAACCTTACATTTGCTTTGCTTTTCTGCCGATAGCATTCAAGCTTAATTTGGAAAATTCCAGCTAAACCAGCTGGAAAAGCCACTTGGCTTAGCTTATAATAAACTTATCATAAAGACACATGAATGCAGAAACAAGGTCATTACACACACTTCCTAGTGTTTCTGTCTGTACCTGTGTAAACACACAGCAGCCAGGTGCCGATGAGCGGGGCGAACGTCTGGCCCGGTTTGGTCAACAAGGCGACCATCCCGAAGAGCAGAGCGGAGGTGGCCTGATGACGCCGATTCACCACAAAGTCCTCGTCCACCAGATCGGAAATAACCAGCTTCAGCAGCCTGCACGTCCCCTCTGTAAACACCCGGTTACTAGAGGAAGACAAGTCTCTAGTCAGGGTTTGTGGAAAAAAAACATCAAGGAAATGTATATTTTAAAGATGTTCATCAAGGGTAGATTATTATGCTCTACTTAAGTGTATTCCATTTAATTAAGGTGTGCCAATCTATTGTTTGTCTGTCCTTTCTGGAAGAATGATCCCTTCTCTTGCTCATATCTTCCCTTAAAAAGAGTTTACTACATCCAAAATCTTTAGGGCACTTTTTCCTTATTCAAATCAGGTGTGTGTACAGATTTAAAATGCTTTTGAGGCAAATACTTTGGGGCTACATGAATAAAGGACTCCTGAGGGAAAGAAGCACAAACTGGAGCTACGTTTTTATGTCCTCGGGGACAAAAGTTCCCATTACAAAGAAAAGTAAACTCAATATTTGGAGTTAACCTTGGAAACAGGCTGCGACAGAAAAGAGTCCTCTTCTACAACGCTATGTGTTGCTGTGTGTTCAGCTTTGAAAAACAACTCACAAAAACAAGCAAAGAAAAGTACAAGCTGTCACACATCGGACCCCTGATGTGTGTGCGTGGCCATACCTAGCGATGAAGATGCACAGCAGATATATGTGGTCAGCCCCCGCCAGCAGCATAGCCACACTAAGTCCCAGTTTGAGCATAAAAAGCCAGCGGATAACCTGGTAAACCCCGTAACGCTGGCACAGTGTCAGGAAATACAAGTTGTTCAGGTGGGGGGCAATGTATGAGATGCCTGCGTGGGAGCAGAAGCAGAACGGAATTTAAAAAATAAACCAGTGGAATGCAGAGCAATTGTAAACAAAAAGACAGATAGCAAATCATATAGAAATAGAAACATGTTTCAGCCACAATTAATTTACAATTAATGATCTATTCCTAACAATTCAGGAGATGTATCTTAGAATAACACATCGCTGGTTTACTGAGGTCTTCCTGGTCTGTAAATGTGGGAGGGAGATTGGATCAATCCACATATTCGTCTAATTATTGGCAACTCAAATTACTGGCAGCAATGGTAAACCTTCAATCTGTGTTTCCCCATTCCGACCCAGTATAAAATATCTAAAAATGGTGATAATCACTGCAGTATCTGGCACTATCAAACATGATTTAAGAAGACTTTAATGCCACTTCCTGTCTCTTACCGAGTAGGATTGAACCTGTGGAGGCAGTAATACTGTCAGACAGGAGATGTTCCAGAAAAAGAGGGAAGAAGTTGCTGTTGAAATGGCAGTGAAACACCTGCAGGGGGAGCAGACACAACAATGGAGTTTGTAACAGAGCAGATGGAGTAATAAAACACTTATCGTAAGAGTGATAGTGTCTTCCCACTTTATCTCTACCAGCATTCACAGCACATCCAATGTGATTGATATCGTACCTGAACCAGGTTCATGGACACAAACCACAGGAAGTTCCTGTGTTTGGAGAGCTGCTTGAGGTACTGTCCAATGGTGACGGGGCTTTCTGGAGCATGGCCAACACTCAGCCTGTGATCCAGCAAAAGAAGACCAGAGAGAGGAGTGAGATGGAGAGGAAAGACAACCACACTGACCTGAGAAACTCCAGATCTTCAGATAAATCCTTACTCTTTGAGTGCCAGAGCCTCATCCTGTCTCGACCAGACTTCCTTTTGGAAACGACGCCGAAGCAACCGCGACACTAAGAAAAAGCCCAAGATGGAAAAGGCTGCCAGGGTCACACAGAAGAGACGGAAGGAGTATAAATCCTCCTTGTCCCAGAAGGAGTAGGACAGGAATACGGAGAGCGAGCCCAACGCGCTGAACACGGAGCAGTGGAAGTTGAGGCGCGTGCGGTCGTTGGCGGACACGGCGAGGTCCGCCAGCAGGGCGCTGTGGTGGAGGTCCACCATCGAGAGGAAACCGTCGTACAGACACAGGCACAGCAGGAACTGCAGCCACGGTTGGGCCCACGCCACCCAGAAGGCCAGGAAGGAAAGAGCGAAGAGAGGGCCATTTGTGGAGAGGGCCTTCAGGCGCTTCAGCACCACCTCTGGAGTCGTGATCTGAGAGCCTGACCTTAGTGGAAAAACACAAGTCAAATACAAGGGTGAATATTTAAAGTCCCTCGCTGTCCGATCAGGTTAGGTGTTGCCGATATTACAAACTTTAATGTGATAAACTTCGTTTTGTCACCGCTGACTTATGTCAACAGTGACTGACGACAGCACAGTCACAGAAGGCTTAATCAGAATGAAATGCAAACACAGATAGCAGCTTTCCGTTTGACGATTCTGGCTCCGACGAGGTGTTTGCCGAGCCTTGTGAGCGTTACGGCAGCCGATGAAAGAGCTCACGCTGAAACATTTCTGTGTGTTTTGTCGTGTGTGTGGGAACCAAAGCAGTGGAAATATGAATGTTGAGGATGTCTGAATCACTACTATTCATGCTGACTGTGTAGACCAATTATGTGCTGAACTCTTTGTTGACTCTTTGCTGTGTGTTTACAATAAAAAGAGAACAAAACTAAAAAAAGAGGATGTGCAACTAAAAAAAAACATCCTCACAACTAACTTATCATAACTGGAGATAGGCTAAAGCAGGTTATTGTATCCGCTCACTGTAATAACACCAAATTATCTTCAGCTTGACAACAAAAACATTTTTCTTTGCTTTGGGACGGCACTAAAACACTAACAATTAGCTGCTAATTATGGCTTCATATTCACGTTAGCGTCGTGTCTGTTGGAGTCACATCCGAGTTCAACAGGTCTAATTTAGGAAACAGTAGGCAGTTGATTTCATGCAATGTTTTATATGAAATATTATGCAGTGATTTGTCTGAGAAAAAAGGAGGAAGACGGTGAGACACTTACTGAGGAGAGCTGAGGAAGGAGCGATCGCTCAGCCAGCCAAAGAGAGGATCATTCACACTGTTCCATATGAGGAACACCGTCTGTGGTAAGAGGACAATAATGCCAAATAAAAATCAACAATCTAAGGATGATTGTTTATTGATAAGCTAGAACATGATATCAAGCTTCTAAGAATAACAAGAACCCACATTTTAACTGACGCAGGTCTCTCGTCACTCACCTCTCCAACCCAGAAGGAGATCTTATCAATCTTGTAGATGGACACGAACGTCTCCACATAGTAGAGGAGGAACACATTGTGGAGGATGGAGATGAAGAGGGCCAAAGAGCCGTAGAGCACTGCAGTGGAGACGACGCTTTGCCAGCAGCCCCAGGCGCTCCTGCCCATTCTTCTTCTTCTCCTCTCTCAGTCGTGCTGCCCTGTCTTTCCTCCGTGCCGAGCTGCAGTCATCTCACGGCCTGGCCGACCCCGGGTCACCACCTCATCATAGCCTGCAAAGACACACAGAGCAAGTTTTCAGTTCACCCTGAAGCAAAAAACATACATAATCGTATGTGAGTGTTCTACATCTGGATAGGGTGAAATATTTCTGAGCGTTATTGGCAGTTACAGCCACATATGTGTTATTAACATGTCTCCGTCTCTGCAGATGTTTGAGCCGTGCAACAGGGAGCTATTTTCATAGCAATGGCATGGTAAGTAGTCATTAAAGTTAGTTAGGCTGCAGGCCGCTGTTCCTGTCTGCTCTGGCCCACGCACAGCTGTGGTCTGTGTGCAAAACTATACTTTGACCACTCCCCTGAAACTTTGCTTTGCAAAAAGCTGGTCTTCTTCACATTGACACAACGAAAAGGGAAAGTCACACGATCCTCAGTCGGTCATTCTTTTCAGGCAAAGTGATTTCACTGCAATCTATTCACACCTGACTCCCACAAGCTCAGACTTGTGAGCCACATAATAGCTCACAATAACAGTGTCTCAAGGCGATGTGATACTTTCTGTGGGAGTCAACCACAATGGAGCGTCTACGCAAAGCTGCAAAGTACCTCATTCATATCAGGATCTCAGATAGCAAACTTCAAATCAACCTCCTGTGGAGTGAAAAAAAGAAGCTTTCCAACCTTGTTGGTCCAAGCAGTGAAGCGGGAAGACTCTCAGCTGGCTGCTCCATATCACATCTCTAACACATATCTTTCTGAAAAAAATCAGAAGTGGTCGATTTGGGAACAGGCAAAAGAGCAGAATGTGGATCTACAGATATCCAATTCAGGTCCTCTCAACCACAGCCGATTCAGGAGCTGTTTACACCTGTGGAGAGGTTTCTGTTGTATTCACTCGGATAGCCTACAGATATGATGACTGGAGACACCCGATCTCATGATTGGACCAGCAGAACATGACAAAAGGGGGCATCAATCATCCCATTATTAATGTGGTCAATAGTAGAGAAGCTGGATGCAACAATCCTGCTAAAAACTTTCACTGAATCTGAAAGGCACAACATGCAAACCTTACCAGTGTTAGTTAGCATGGTCTTAAACTGCTAACATGCATGTAAGCATTCAGAGTCCCCCCAAAAAAGCTTGCTACTATACTGTGTGTGTGTGTGTGTAAGAGTTCTTTTCCCCGCCAAACAATTACACAATATCATCTTTCTCATCCAGTTTCTAAAACCCTGTCATTGGGATACTGTGGCATAGAAAACATTGGGAGCACAACACTCCTTTCACAGAAAGAAAGAACAAAGCATTTGAAGACTGATCCGGCTCCAGTCTCTGTCTTCTTTCGTTGCAATGATTTTGCTCGTCATATTGAAAGTATTAATCTGGATGTCTGATTTAAGAGTTTTAAAGCAGAGAAGGGAAGGAAAGTTTGCTTTACTGCTTATTAAGAGAGAGAGGGGGGGGAGGGGGAGAGAGAGAGAAATATGAGAGAGAGAGACACAGAGAGAGAGACAGAAAGACGAGAGAGAGAGAGAGGCAGGCAGACAGACAGACAGAGATCCACTATCTAGTGTGGTGAACGTTTCCAGCAGCTAGTTAGTTAGCTAATCAATAAACTTGTACTAATGTTACCGTCACTCTCTGGTCCATTCAAGCTACAACACCTCACGCGTTGTGTAGTCTGCAGTGTCTGATAACAGATCGATAACTACCTGACAATAAAGCTATATATCTATTATTGATCTAATATTGGGCTAAGCCAAATACCGCTATTAGCACAAGCTAGCCCAATTTAAATGCTAGTAGTAGCTAACGTTAGCTGGTTAACGATAACGGTTAAACTGGAGATAAACGCGTTATATGTAATGTAATGTATATATATATATATATGAGTGTATTCATGACAGAGAGAGATAAATATCACGTACCGTCAGAAGAGCAGATAACCAGACCGGATAAAAACGTTTGTAGTCTCGATAGTGAAGCTGTTACTTGTTAGCTCGTCAGCAGCAGCTGTGTCTCTATTGCTGGAAGGAGACCGGCATGACGTGGGTCTGGACACGGACAGACCAACGTCACGATTACTCACAGCCGTGATGACCTGTACTGTGTTTGTTAAAGGGGGGTTTCAAGAGATACAGCGACACCCAGTGCTACCAGAACCAGTTAATCCAGTCTGTCCAGTGTACTTGTAGATATAGGTCAACCAGGAAGAGCTGCATGACCTGCAGGGAAGTGTATTACTCTGTCAGTGGGGGCAAGTAACTAAGTACATTTACATGCATTAAGTAGGCTACTGCACTTAAGTACAATTTGAGGTACTTGTACTTTAAGACGCTTGAGTATTTCTATTTTCTGCTACTTTAAAATAAGATTAAATAGATGAGCCTTTATTGATCCTCTGCTGCACAAGGGCAGTCATACAGAGGATACAAATATAAATACTTAAATGTAGGTCATAAAACTAGAATAAGAATAGAAGTATAAATGAAAACCATAAAAATGTCAAGGCAAGAGTGACAGCATGGGATTTTATTTATAGCAGAACGTTTAGCACTACATGTTAACAACACCAGACTAATATATAATATGATTAAGTAATATTTCTCAGTGTTTGGCTGTATTGATATGGAAATATAAAATACATATGATGTAGTTAATTATCTTTTGATCCTATACTATACTTCAAGTGTTGTTCACTTGTGTATTTCAGATATCACAACACTATCTGCATTGATATATTTTTTATTTGAAGTGTTTCTGATAAGACTTAAACATCGATAAACATTGTAGAGAAAACAGGAAAAAGCCCCAGACCATGTTTGTGTGTCTTTTTATCTCTTCTCCAGCAGGGGGCAGTCACAGGGCGCAGATCACCGCTACAACACAGACTATATTTACGACACATTATAAAACCCAAATGATAAGAAAGTGTTTTCAGGCAATCTAAAAATAAATAAAAAATATAATTGTTGTGTTATTCACAACGATTTATGTGTCAGTAAAAATGTCGCAGTTATATTTCTATACGTTTTTCATAGCTGTCTACACTCAACACTGAGATATCATTATTACACCTTAATAGTTTTTTTTCACCCCCTCATTACTCATTAAGTGCTATTTATAAAAACTATTTAACCTTTATTAAAGCCTCATTACATTAGAGCTTCCAGGTAAAAAAGAAAGAAAGGCAGCAATAACAGTGAGTCACAGACAATAATGAAAACATATAACTTGTCCTGTAAAAAAGTAATATAGATCTGTAATTTATAATCATTAATACGGGCTATACATGTGTCTGTGTGTGTGTGTGAGAGAGAGAGAGAGAGAGAGAGAGAGAGAGAGAGAGGGGGTGGGGGGAGGACTGGTTGTGTTTGAGCAGCATTGGGTAACTGCAGCAGCAGCAGAGCAGCTCGGTGCGGAGAGGACGACTCAGAGGATATTTGTGGACTCCAGGAAACAAAAAAACAGGCGAGTCAGTGTTTTATTCTTCTATTGCTTTTCTACTGGTCTCTTTATTTCAATGTGTTTCCTCCACTTTTCCTTCCCGCACGCTCTCTGTGCGCGCATCTACACTCAGGTGAAGGTGGTTGAATAATGTGCAGCGCTGTTTTCCCCTCTCGGTGCTGCAGTCCAGGTCGGACAGGTGCACATGGGTGCACGTTTGCGCGCTCGTTAGCGCGTGCGGGCTGCTTTACATACGATATAAGCGTGTTATTATACTTACTTATTACTTAGCATATTCGTGTGTGTGAAATAAAGTGATGACTGTTAGCTTATGTCCGGGACACATTACACATTATGCATCACAACAGTCCTGAAGCTTCTGACTGCATTGTTCTTAAAGTCAAAGGTTTGATAGAAAATCACACCTGAAATGTGTATTCTCTGTTTTAAAGGTGTGTTCGTGTCTTACTCTTGGTAGAAGGTGAATGTAAGAAGGAGGGAGATTAGTCTGTTTTAGAGTCACTGGTTTGTTGTAAAAGTTCATTCAACTTAACCATCAAAACTAGTTGGCAATGCATCCTTGCTCTTATTTGGACATAAATGCGATAGAGATGCCATGTTGGTTGAATTAGATTAGTTTAGTTACTTTCTAATAATTCACTCTACATAAAAGAATGGTCTAATGCTTATTATTAGTATTAGATGTAAACCATTAATAATCTATCGTCAGAAGATGCTGATCCTTTACTTGAGTAAAAGTGGAAATACCAAATAAATACATATATATAGATTTTGTATATAATGGAGAAGAAGTTGAAAGACAAAGTCAGTTTCCCAATGAGAAGATTTATTTCATTATAAATGTTGAGCAGTCTGAACAAGAAATGTCTCTAAAGTGCTCCATCTTTGTTATCTTTGAGTCCAGATAAATCATGGCATGTTCTTATTTGTGTGTATATTGTCAAGCTATACAGCAATTCTTCCAATTCTATATATTTTCAATGTATTAAGAGGCAGATAATCTGCGACACAATAATAATTTCATGCTTCTTTGAGAAGATTTGTGTTAAGATTTCTCCACATCACAGTAAATGTAGCCCACAGGGTGAACCCACTCATTCTTCCATTAATGTGTGATGAGTAATCTCATTTACAGCTCAGCTGTATGACAACTCCCAGTGGTTTGGGCTAAAGATAGAAAAAACAATGCCATATTCAAGTTTAGCTGACAATACATAATGCCCTAAATAAAGTATATTTATTCAGTATTTGTCGGTAGATGGCTTTAGCACAAAAGTAATCACAAGTGTGGCAGAGCGTTTGGCATTTAAAGTGGGATCAGTTTAAAGGAAATACAGGAATAGCTCACCTGTTTTATTGATCTTTCTGCAGAAATGTCTCTTTGTATTTTGCAAACCATGCTCCTATTGGGAAACAGCTTCATCATACTCTGGAAAACCTCTTCTGTAGGCAAGTTATGACTTCATTTCAGGATGTTTGATGAGACTACCTCTGAAATTAGTTTAAAATGTCCCAGCTGATCTGTTGCAGATCAATAAACAGGAGGTACCTGATAGTAAAAGGTATTTCAGACACACACCTGCTGGTTTGTCCGATTCCTCTCGTCTCCAGTCATGCATGACACAGCGGTCGTCCAAGCTTTCATCAGTGAGGCAACACCACGCTGTCAACGTCCTCGCCTGCTCCTGTAGCATACAGAACAAATGCAGATGTGTTGAAATGATGCTGTGTTCAGTGTGTGTGACATGAAGGCAGCAGCTGACAAAACCACACCAAAGGGTTTCTCACCAACGTACCCGCTTGTCTGGTTGCTCTACTGTCCTCTTTGACACAGTTTGAGTAGAAGGTGATTTTCGAGGCGTTGACAAAGTTTGAAATAAAAAAAATCTGTTGGTGTGAAAGTTAGAAACAAATGAGCTCACCAGACCTTTGTAGCCCGCTGCTCATCTCTGCTTGAGGTTACATTAGCAGCTGCCACCATATCACACCTGAATCTCTGAACCAGCTGTCAGTGGTGGAGTTGCATTGTGGGTAATGTAGGCGCTACAGTCAGACAAGGAAGAAGATTGTGTGGAATAAAAAGGGCCATATCGCTGGTTCTGCTGCATCGATTTGGATTGTTTTAAATAACTGTCCATTGACAATGTTATGTGCAATGCTCATTCGGTCGAGTACTCTTTTTTTCAAGATTTGTTTTGGGGCGCTTTTGCCTTTATTTGACAAAGGACATGTTGACTTTTGAGTAATTTATGAGAAAAATAAACACCTAAATGTGTATTCTGGATGTTTTCTTTCCACTCGTCTGGAAGAAGACTCAGAAGACTTGAGAAACATCTCAAAATTGACCAGTGCATGAAAAACAGTGTTTTTTGCTTGTAGTGTCTCGTCTTAAGTGCCAAGATGAGGAACCAGAATACAACTTCATTTTGTCACAACTTTTACTTAGTTTAATAAAAAATGAAGAATCAGGCTTGAAAAAGGGATAGACATTACCCTAAAGCCAGCTTTAAGAAACAGTTCTGGATGAACTTAAGGTGAGTGGATCTCCTCACCATCATTACCTCTTACCCTTCTTATCTCTCACTTTGTCACTTTATAGGTCGGTTTCAAAGCTTAGCACCCTCACTGCTAATTCACTGTGCTTCTCACTGCGAGTGATTACCAGCAGCAGCTGTGGAGATTAAACTGGGAATTCTCCAGTGTCACAATGCGGCGGAGCGGGATTCACAGTGTTGACCCTTTGATCAGTGACAGAGCCGGAGAACGGGGCAGCCAGGCGGAGATTGAGCTGATGGCACGGGGCCTAATCTCTAGATTATCCGTCATGCTGCTCCAGTGTGCACGCAGCCAATTAAGAGATGGAGTCGTGTGGGGCAATATCACATCGCGGAGGCAAATTTTTTTAACTCACACAACTTTTTAAATGGTCTTTAATGTAACAGCATGGTGCTTTACTCGTTCACTTTGGCTAATTGGTTGTAAAAAGAGAGCGATGGTGCATATCGGCAACTCATTATCTGCTCATGCTGTCAAGAAGGGAAGAAAGTTCATTCAGCTCTTCAGCAAAGTTCAATATTATTTAATTTAAGTAACTTTTAGATTTTCAAATTCTGCAATATGTCACAAAAAAGCTAAATGAATCCCAAAAAAAAAGATAAAGCAATTGCATTATTATTATTAACGACCTTAAATGTCATATAATAGTATATCTATACATATGTATCAGTCACAGGGGCCATTTTCGTACTTTAGTACACTTTTTGATGATGCTGCTGTACTTTTACCGAAGTAGGATTGTGAATGAAGGACTATTAATTGTACTTAAAGGATCTGAGTACTTTTTCCACCACTGACTTTAACACAACGCCTCTGTATATCACTAATAATAGCAGTATTTCCCCTCAGGCAGTAGAGAGTGTTTATTCTGCAAATTCCCATTTTGTTTTTAATTGTTCTCAGCAACAACAGCCCCTGGTTTCCTCTGCTGGATCACTTCTCTTTCAGTTATACGCGTTGTTTTTCTCTTTCTCAGCTGGACGATAATTAAAGAGTCTGCATCTGCTTGCTGCTGCTGGGCCTGAAGATACACGTTTCTCAGATTTTGCGTGTCCCAACAAATTGAGCAGCAAGTGAGGCAGTGCTTGGACCCAGGTCTGCGTGTTAAACATGGGAGACCAGAGTTCCGCTCAGCACCTCCTGCCCCTGCTGCTGCTCCTGACGCTCCTTGCCAGGCTGTCACAGCTGTGGGCCTTCCCCTTCAGCCCGTCCCTGGACCTGGACGTCACTCCCAGGACGACTGTCTTCTCCAAAGGTGAGGGGCAAACACAGCTCGGTTTGCAAACTGTGAGGCAAAGATACTGTGTTTACTGTTGGCCCACGGATTTGTCCCGTTTACCAACACGGTCAGCAGTTGGAGCTGCTAACATGTCTGTAAAGACACAGACATAATACACACATTTTTAGATGACTCTTTCTGAGGATATCATTGTCGCCGATGTCATTATCTCCGATGCTAAAAATAAAGGGGCTCAACTTGCTCACAGTGTAACTCTTTGAATCCATGTCAACATTATACTTCCTGTTAACATCCCCCAAAGCATTATGGGAACTGTAGTTCCAAAGCATGGCATCATGATTATTCCCCAAATAGAATGAAGACAAAGAATAATAGGACGGACGGAATGCACTGATATTATTGCGACAGACTTTAAATGCACTGTTCTAGATGCATCCATGCAAACACACGTGCACAAGCCACCAAAACACTCACCTCACTGTCCTTATTAGAAGCCCCTCCGGCTCCTTCCTCCCTCCCCTCCTCGTCAAAGAAGTGGCACAGTTTTCAAAGTTGGCCCCGAAGACTTCATGCTCAGAGTTATTAATCGCCTCTCTCAAGCCCTGTCCTAGATCACACGGCTCAGCAAACACTTCTAATGAAACAATGGACAGGGAGCCCTCATGAAGCCACACCTGAGCACAGTGGACCTGATTAGTGTCCGCGCAGAAAATACTGCTGATGGAGGTGTATTTTTGGCACGGAGGTGGTGTTTACACACATCATCAGCACCTTCCTCCTTCTACCTCACCCCATCTCTCGCTTGCCACCGGTTCACCTTTCCCCCCCCTCCCCTCTCTCCTCGCCCCTCATCACTGCGGCAGAGGCTACCACTGCAGCTGCAGCGAGGAGGGAACTCCGGCGCTGGCAGACTGGTCGGGCGGCTGTGCTCTTGCCTCCACCCCTCTCCTCTTCAGTCCTCTGGGGACAAGTATTATTAGAGGACGGGTGGAGTGAACAGGGCCCGGCTCTATTGCCAGCCGAGCTCTCCGGTGCAATGTCATAAGAGCTGCTGAGAGTGTTGCAGTGCGAGATGATGCGTTGGAGACGGGAGGATGTGCTGCTTGACGGTCTGAATCACAATCACTCTGAGAGATGAGAATATCAAGGAGGAGTATTTTTTTTGCTTCTTTTCTGTGCAAAATGTAGATGTAGTTTGCTGGAGAGAGAGAGAGGAAATCGTGTGAATATTCCTCCTTCGAGGTCCAGGTTTTGCTTCACATGAACTGATTTGTTGTGCTGCAGAGAATCTTCAGGAAAAAAAAGTATTTGTGGCAGCACTAAGAAATACACGAACACTAAACACGGAACTACTTTCAAAAGTACTGTTGTTTACTGCAACCGATGGGAGCAGTGAACTGATTACCAATATAATATCAGTGATATTATTTATCAACCAAATGAAAAACGGACACACTCAATTAACTCCGAAGAGTTCATTAGATGGGGCAGCACGTTCGATTCATCAAGCCTCATTGAATACTTTTCTAAGTGCATCATGGACAGAACTCACTGTCTGCTCTAGAAGTTTCCTCCCAATCATCCAGCCCCTGGCTATTTATTATCACATCTTTGCCTCCTCGGATTATACATCATACGTACTCTGGGAACTTCTTCTGTGCTGCAGCCAGAGTCAGTCTCTCATGGCAGATTTCATTTTTTCTCATTGCCCTCGTAGAAAGTTGTCCTTGACCCACTTTCTAATCATCGGGGAGGGGGGGCATGTGAGAGTGCAGGATGTGCAAGTGTGTCAGCATGCGCTTCGTCAGTCTCGATGTATGATTGCATGTGTATGTATGTGTGTGTGTGGGGAGAGGGCTATGTGGGCATGCATGCGATCTCTTCATGTAAATTCTGCACCCGCTGACACTTACACATGTCACTTAGGGGGAAGGGGCTCCACCTCATTAAGAAAATGTGTCTGCCTGGATATGTAGGGCTGCTGGTAATGGGATGGATGTTGTATGTGTGTGTCTCTACCTATGGGAGGCTCCGTGGGAGGATTTCTATGATGTTTCACGGCTGGGGTGAGGGGGCGCTCATTAATTTACAGTATGCCTTACAGATGGCCTGCGTGAGTGGGAGTGCAAGGACAAGCTGCTTCAGAGTGAGCTCAGAAAAAAAAGACACAGGATGACTTTTTGACACTATAACAGAGATGAATAAGAAAGTAATCGACATAGTGTAAAGGCCTGGTAACGTTTCATAGATAAACATACTACTGTTCCATAGTGGTGGTAGTAAAGTATCCATTACGAAAAGCTGGACTAATCAATAGTTTTATGTAAACAAAGGATGAAGTGACTGTGTGTAATGAGTAGAGGAAAC
>NW_022280034.1:3209401-3223642 GCF_004355925.1 Anarrhichthys ocellatus | reverse complement strand
GGAACAGTAGGTCATAAATATGGTTCTGTTGCTAATTTCATGGCCACGCTAAAGCTGATAAAACTGTAAAGCACTAATCAATATTGTTACAGTAACAAGGGATATAATGTCTGCGTGTAATGTGAAAGATGTCGCTCTTTGAGACGAATCCACTATAACAGTTACCCCCTTTTAGCCTCTTTTAGCTCATTGTCACACGGACTGTGACAACAGTCACAACAAACACCCGCTTTACTTCACGCTGACTGGAGAGGGCCTTGGCGTACTTGCTGATGCTGAAGCTTTGTCTTCAACCTAACCAAGTTATTTTTTGGGCTTAAACCTAACTCAAACTTTAACCAGAGTGTTTAACCAGAAAAATGTTTTGTTTTTGAAGCGGCAACGACGTCCTGTCGATTGTGGCGTCATATCAGAGGATGCTTATATGTGCAGATCTGGAGGACTTACTGTAAAGCAATGATGCACTTTGTTGTTTAATTTGGACGACTTTTGTGAAATTGTGTAGTGTGTGTGTGTAGTGTGTGTGTGTAGTGTGTGTGTTCATCCAGGTAAAAAAAGATCCATTTATTTTCTTAGTTCTCTCCATATATCTGAGAGATTGGTTTTAGAGCACAGCTGTGATTGCAGCCCATTGACTTTGGCTTCTGTGCTTCAGACTAACGTGAACGTTGGTTTTCTCTTTCAAACATCTGTGTTGTCCCCAAAGATTGAGGGACGTCATTGTGCCAACAAGTGCATGAAAACACACTCAGCCCGACCCCCGGAGGGTGTAAAGACCAAGGTCGCTGGGCCTCTGCCGCCTTGAGGCCGGGGACGTTTTGTATGTCACCGCAGTCCTTCTCTTCGGCACTGTGCTTGTTATATCATGCAAACACTATTTTTACAAGATAGAAACCAAGGCTTTCGCTCACTCAGCGATGACTCACACAGTGGGCTCTTTACGTTGCCTTGGGCTGCCATTGTGTTTGCGTAACTCTCGCTCTTTAAACGTGATCTCTGAGAGTATGCAGTATACTCGTTCTAGTGCCAGCGTGTCACCCTCTCGTCTTTGTTGATTATCAATACATTTCCTCTGCATAGATTCAGTACATGTTTTTCTTTGTGCATGCATGCCTTTTATGTGTGTGTGTGTGTGTGTGTGTGTGTGTGTGTGTGTGGCGGCCTGCTGCGTGACTCCTGCCCCCTCCATGACAGAGCCCCCCACCCTTCAGATGAAACTCCGCCCCACGGCGTGTCCTGACCTTTGGCTGTGTCGGAGGAGCTGCTCATTGCTCACTCACATCTGACTGGCTATGTATGAGAAATAAAACAATAATGGGTGACAGTCACACAGTCCTATTTGATTTCATTGGGAGTGACATAAGGTTTCGCAACATTGACATGACTACAAACTGAAACTTATGTCGTAGGAATAATCTGCATGCAGGAAAATAGAGTAGGGCCCAAACACACATGGGAAGCAGGAGGATGAATAAAGGTGATTTTGATAAAGAAAACGTCGAAACAAAACTTGCACAGGAGGTGATGTTGGTGAGTTCAAAAGCAATCAATAAAACCACCTGTGAAATGATTCATTTTAAACCGATCTTCTGTGTGATTATCACGAGATGATTGGCTGCCGTTCTCTTTGTTAGAGTAATCAAAGGTAAGACAACATTTCCTCTAAAACCCTGACGTTTTTCTGCATTATACTGAAACATGTCAGAAATCATTTTTGAACGCTTCGCAAATGCTGCGTGATTTAGTAATGATTTAATAACAATTTCTCTTTGCAAAGCGAGATGCAGAGGCGTGCACTGATGGCTCAGAATGAACGTTTTGAAGATAGAATTTCTTCCCTGTTTATGTAACATTTGGGTGTCCTCTACCAGCGGATTTCTTCCCAGTTGTCATGCATATAATTGTGCACGACGGAGCCAGTATGATAATAACCTAGTTATTGACCCCCAGTGAGAGGGGGTCTCTGTGGTTCTCTGGCTGGCAGGAAGGAAGGTGGGCGGTATAAGAGGGACTGCAGTCTGACTCAGTCTCTGCCTGGTCTGTTGGAGAGTCGACGGACGCTCGCTCGCGGTCGTCACCCAGCGAGTCCATGTGACAGTCAAACAAGCAGCCAGTCATGTGGGGGAGGAAAAACGTCCTCCATGTGATGTTGGGGAAACTCTAAACAGTTTTCATCGTGTTGTGTTACGCAAGAGCAAACCAGACTGTCTGTCGTCTACATCATCATCACTGTCGTTGTATGACGTGTTATAGCAGTGAACACTTTAGTGGTATCTGAGATAGTAGAGGAGAGTCAAAGCCTGGAAGTGTATGTGTGTTTGTCTTTGTTTTTCATACAGGTTCATTTTGGGACGACTCTTTAACCGGTTTGATAGAACTTAAACCAGACTGTTATCAGAAACGTATAATTTTTGCCTCAAACTGTGCTGAATGGGTCTGATGAAATGTAATCTCAGATAAAGTTCTGATTAGCTGTGTGGACTTTTTACTCCTCATCTTTGCACTTCAGCATCTTTTTGGATAGTTCCTGATTTAAAGGGGAACTCCACCAATTTCACGCATGATAATCAGTTTACTAGTCATGGGTAGTGTTACTCATCGTGTGTCTTTTGAGGCCGTTGTTTGTGGAGTTGTGATGAATTATGCTGAGAGGCAGTGATCTTTCTGATGGTCTCGTCTCAGGATCAACCGCGTTTTGTCTTCGTCTCAGACAAAGAGGACTCAGAGTTTTAAGACCACAACATGCTGGCATAAAATTCACCTCTGTAATGCTTTTTGATTATGTTATCAAAACATTTCTCATGGTACGCTCTTAAAAACACACATATACAGTATATAAGGCAATGAAATTTGTTTTTATGTGAATGTGGATCTTTCAGATCAGTTTGAGGAGTGTCTATGTGTTTGCATGTTCCACATTTTATCAAAAGTGTGTCATGCAGTCAGGGACTCGCACTGGTCTGGTCCTGGTTTAGTCTCAACCGTTCAATCTCTTGGTCTTGTCTCTGTCTCGTTATACTCTGGTCTTTGTCGTGACATTGCCGAGAGGTTTTTCGTATTTGGTATAAGTCACATCATTTCAATCACATCATGTTGGCGTGTATCGCTCTCATTTGCTGTTGAGGTGGCACTAAATGGACCCTGATCTAATTCCATAAGTTTAAGTGAAAGTTATGAAGTGTGCAATATGAAATAATACAAGACGCCAGCTTGAATTGCTGGCTAATCATGTGTGCACTCGCACCAGTTGATCCCTGGCCCTCCCAGCTGCACTCGACCCTTCTCGCTCCATTTACAATGAACAGGAGAGCAGATTGAGCGCGACAGGCGTGCAGGACCTCACACCGCAAGCAAAATCGATTGGTGGGGGACATATATATACGTAGGTTTTCCTATTACTGGGAGCTGGGACTTGCTGTCAAAACGGAAGGAGAAAGAGGAAGAGAGGCGATTAATATGCCCATCTGCTCTCTGCTGACTCACATTCCTCAGTGTAACACTGTCGATACCGCGTGGTTGTCTGCTTCATCCGTGTGTCAGATTTATTTAATCAGACAGGAATCTACACTTGCATCTAACAGTTTGTGTAAATCAAAGCTCTGTAAACCTGCTTCTACTTCTCTGTGGGAGACAAAGCAATGCCCTCCTTTTTTTTTTATTGTCTCGCAGCAGCGGAGCGACCTGCCCCCGTTTCTGAGGTGCTACACCGGAGCGTGTTCAAATATTTAGTTTAGTGCACCAGGCCAGTTACTTTTGCAATGGATTAATAATCTGTTTGTCTGCTCACTCGTCCGTCACACACACACACACACACACACACACACACACACACACACACACACACAGATGATGATGCTGTGGCAGTTACAACTGATGCGATTTGGCATTACTGGGGCACCATTCCTGCTGAATGCCCTAAAATGTGGCCTCCCCTGTGCCTCCATCCCAACACTCTCCCACAGTCCACTCAGCAATCACTCCAGCGACACCCCCCCACCCCCCACCCCCGTCTCCCAGATCCACTGTCGAGCCTCGTGCTGACACGCTGAGCACATTCACTTAGGGTGTGTGGACTCTGGGAATTCTCCAATGAGTGTGAAGTCAAGATAGAAAGCTTTAATACCAAACTACTCTCACAGTCTGCAAGCATTGGAGCTGTTAATACGTGGCCCTCCATAGGGATGCTGCATAATGACAAAACTACACTTTTTAAGCACTTCAGTGTGAGAAATATTAAACATCTACAAAATAAATTTATATTTGCATTTAACAAAATAAGACAAACTTCTCAAATGCATCAATGTTTAATTCTTTCAAAACACAAGCAGCCGTACAACAACCTTTGCCTCAATAAAGTACGATGAAATTAGCAAAATGATTTCTCATATGGTACAGACTTTGAAAAAACTCAAAACTCATGAAGCAGAGACCAAAATATTGTGCCTTCTAGTCCCTACGATAGTTCAAGCTCCATTTATGCTCCATCCTCCAAAAGTACAGCATGTCCACATACTTTTGGCCATACAGTGTTTATGTCACAATATAGGAACTTCAATGGAAGGAAACTATTGAAAGAACCAGATAAGAACAATTGTTTTTGGTTGCAGTAACACGTGTCACATTTGTTTTTTGGAGGTCTGTTGGGCAGCGCCAGTTTCAACGGCTCTACACGGAACTACAGCACCCTCCTGCTGGAGGAGGGGAGCGGGCTGCTGTACGTGGGAGGCAGAGGAGCCATGCACGCACTCAACACCTCCAACATCTCCACGCCAGCAAACCTCACGGTGAGCGCCACCGATTACCGCCACACTGCAAACGCCGTTTCACAAGTTTCCCTCCCATTTCCTCCATGGAGGACAAACTAATATTAGCCTTAAGCAGATTGAGCAAATCCCATTGTGTCCCTTCCAATTTTATGGATATGGGATTAAAAGCAGCAGGCGTTTATTCAAGGGTTACTGAGCAGAGTCAGACTTTAGTGGCGCAGCTAGAAATAAATACAGTGAGCTGTCCTTCTCTCTTCTCTCGTCCTGTTTATCTCACACTCTTGTTTTCTTCTCTTCATCTGCCCCATCTCATGTCCATAGATCTTATATATCTATGGTTCCCTTTCTATTTACAGCGCTAACTGAGTCATTAACACCCCCTCCCTGTTGTTTGCAGATTGATTGGGATGCTTCCCCTGAACAGAAGAAGCAGTGTTTAAACAAAGGCAGAGACAATCAGGTACTGCAAATTCAACTTGCATTTTTATTATTATTATTATTATTATTCAGCATTGTGTTCTTTTGCTCAAACTCTTTATTTACTGAGTTATTGTTGGAGATCATAAATTAAACACTTCTGCTTTGTGATGTGCATTTTGCTTCTGACAGCAAAATATACAAAATAAAATAAAGAAATCACACTATTTGCATAAAAAAGCTCCAGTACATGAAGTGGATCTATACAATGTTCTCTCGTGGAGCCAGAAATAACCTGTTTTTCTCTGTTCCCCCGCAGACAGAGTGCTACAATCACATCCGCTTTCTGCAGCGATTCAATGAGACTCACCTGTACGTCTGTGGAACAAACGCCTTCAGACCTCTTTGTGCTTACATAGTAAGAGCTCATGTGATTTCATTTCAGGGCAATTATGAGTAGAACAGAATTTAAATGATGACTTGTCTTTTTTTTTTATCTGTCTGTAAGGACGCAGAGCGGTTCAGCTTCTCCTCCGGCTTTGAGGAGGGCAGAGACAGGTGTCCCTATGACCCAGCGAAGGGATTCACTGGCCTCCTCGTGGGTGCGTCTCCCAGATTTGCATTTATATTTCTGTACTTTATTTTTCTTAAAGAAGCATTCAAACAAAACAAAACATAGTTGGTCACCTTTGCATTCATACATATTGATGGAAACTCATACCAGTTCATATAACGGATCAGTTATCATCTCATGAGGACACAAACACAATCCATTGCCTCGTGGTCATTCACAGGAACAGAGGTTGTTACCATTTAGACATATTATAACCACATTAGGTGATAGGTCAGTTTGCCTACTCACTCTGCAGTATGCCAACTGCTTTTCATTTACATCTGATTCAACTGTTGTGTCCACGTTTCTTTCCTGTCTTCATCTATCTGTTAATCAGACGGGGAGATGTTCACGGCCTCTCAGTATGAGTTTCGCAGCTCTCCAGACGTGCGCAGAAACTTCCCCTTCCCCACGCTCAGGACAGAGGAGGCCCCCACCCGGTGGCTTCTGGGTAAATGCAACACATGGCAGCAGTCAAAGAAGAGAGCTAATCATCAAATGCATCGAGTAATGAATAAATGGTTCCTTCACTTCACTTACGGTGAACTACTAAATGGACCAAACCTCATTGCCATTTTTGTACATTTTTAGCTCATTGGAGGTTTTGCTGTTACTACAAAAACTGATTGACTTGGAGATTAAAAAATCACATCAAAAAAAGAATTTCACTGCACTGCAGCTCTAACTGGCTTAGTTGTGGCAATTCAATCATACTTAAAAGCTCCATCTTTGGTTTCCAAGGAGACACTTCCAAGGCTGCTAATAGGTCTGTGTTTGGACATGTGGATCTGCATGTATGCGTCTTATTTGTGTGTGTGTGTGTGTGTGTGTGTGTACATATAGAGGCAGATTTTGTGGGCTCCGTGCTGCTGAAGGAGAGCGTCAACAGCTCCATCGGCGACGACGATAAGATTTACTTCTTCTTCACGGAGAGAAGCCAGGAGCAGATTGCCTACCCGAGCCAGACCAAGGTGTCCAGGGTGGCCCGAGTCTGCAAGGTCAGAGAGAGCAACTCACCCAAATACTGTTAACCATAATCGTATTAATGCTTTCTCTGGGTTTCCAAAGCCATTTACAAATCGGACAAGACTCACACGCCTGCAAGGTCATGGAGAGAAAGGGTTGAAATGAAGGAGGAGAAAAAGTTATTCAAAGCGCAATAAATAGTGGGATTATTTAATGCTTTACGTCACTGACGCAGAGTGAAGTAAATGGATTTAAGGAGGCTTTCTGCCCTTGATTCTTCTCCCTCAGCTGCCGTTCTGCTCTTAAGGTTATTTCAGTGCTCAACGAGCAACCAATGTTTGGGTGTCTCTAATCTAGGCTTCTTCCCTGACGGCGGTTCTTTCTGTGCCACTGTTGCCAGGCAAACTACAAGTCCACCAACCACCACCTCCAATGGCAAACCATCTCCGTCTCTTTATTGCCATCTCGCCCTCTCCCACTCACCCCCCCCCCCCCCACCTCATTTCACTTGCGATCAGCATCTCCGGTCTAGACAGCATGCCCAGCAACTCTCTTTCTTCCTCCCCATCGTTTCTTTTAGCCGTGCGCGGTGGTGTAATTACCATCACAGTGTGCTGTTGTGCTGAAATCATGGTTGCAATTTTTCTGAGGGAATCAAAATAAAAAAGTGTCCAAAAAGACTCTGGTGAGCGGCTGAAAACGATGTTAAGAAACAAACCCCTGCAGTTGGGCATCACCTTGTTTTGCGAGAATGCGGATCGACTTATCAGAGAAACAGAGAAATGAATGTGAAAGCTGCATATTGAGTAACCACTTCAAACATCCAGCAAATTAATCATAACAAAGATTTATTACTTCATTTCTTGATTTTTTTTTAGCTCTTTCTGGAGCTTTTTTCACCACACTGTATAGCCCCTTTTGAAATGAAATAATAGTAATTGATGCCCAATATTTGGCATCTGGAGCACGAGAGGAAGTGGTGTTGAAAAGAAATATCTAGGAACAAGATCTCGTCTCTCATAGGCTGCTAAATGGATAGATCTTTTTACTTTTTTGGGTGTTGAATCCTTAAAGACTATTGTTAGATATACACAGATATGTAGACGAGTAGATGTGTTTGCAAGCTCACTAACAGGCGGTAAAATTATTTCTGAACTTCCTGAACTTTTTTTTTTTTAGTCCCGTAGACTCAAAAAGTTCATCTCCTCAAGATTCTCTCTGCATCCAAAATTAAATCATTTCTGGATGTAAGGCCTGGACTCGTCGCCTCCGCTCTCTCTCTCCTCATCGGCGCCGTGGTGTTGTCAGAGCGGTCGAGGGTGTAATAACTCAGTCTGAACTAGGCCAAGGCAGCACATGCAGATGTCGAGCCGCTCCCCAGCTCAGCCCCCTTGGCAGATCTGCAGATAGCGAAGGCCCTGGCAGTCGCCTCGGGCCTGAAACCACTGAAGACTTGCCATTTTTGAGCTGCATAACCAGTTGTCCTCTTCTGTTTGTCACTTCCCAGCAAGACAGCAGCTACTTCTTCTGCCATCATGACCTATTTGTACAGAGAAGGGTGTAAATTACATGGAAAACAAGGTCTTTTCAGGAACATAAAGAGCGGAAATCAATACCATTCTGACATTATTTAATATCGGCCATTTACGCTGCTACGCTTGGACTCTTATTTTCTTGGATTTACGTCACGGCAGCCCGATGACCCGGACGGTGCTTTGATTGACATCGATTGTGATCTATCGGTGCATCCCTTTAGCTCTTTCCACAATAATAACCTGGTGTTCATCTCCATAAGAAAGTCAGTTGGATCCATCTCCGCCAACACCAACTCTCCAGAGGTTTTATTCAGTGAGGAGAAGCATTTGTCTGCAGTCCTTTCCCTCTCACTTACTGCCAAATAAGTTATTGATGGAAGTCCTTAATGCGGGCATTTTTGTTTTCCATATGCATTTTTTTTTTTTTTGTGTGTGTGGGAGACCGAGGCGCCCAAATTCCCACGAACAAAGAGAAAAGTAGTCAGTTCTTTTTTCCTCTCTACTAAATGAGGTGTGCTAAATTACTCTTTTAGGGAGAGATTTCTTGCAGCCTTGCCTCCCAGTGCTACCGAAATGCAATTAGAGCAAATGTGCTAAAGTAGGCACTAACATTCAGCTCCTGTTTCATAGGACTCTGCTCACTTCCTCCTCCATCTCTTTATGTGTGTATAGTGATGTGTGCATTATCATTTCCTGTCTGTTTGTAGATGATTACTGTTTCACTGTTATTACAGTCACAGATTAGTGGCCGTTGATGTGTGTGTATGAGTATGAGTGTATTTGTGTCATTTGAAAGTGTATATGCCAGAATACATGAGCTCAAGTGACTTTATTTAATCCTCCATTCATTCGTCCGCCGTCTCCTCTGTGTGCAGAATGACTGGGGAGGCCAGAGGACCCTGCAGAGGAAGTGGACCTCCTTCCTCAAGGCCAGAATGGTGTGTTCAGTCCCAGAATACGAGCTGCACCTCAATATCCTGCGCAGTGTGTTCGTCCTGCAGGGCCGAGACGCTCAAAGCAGCATTTTCTATGGCGTCTTTGGCCTGGAATGGTAAGAAACAACATGAAATTCTGCTTTTATTATGGACTTTTTTCCCCATTTAAGTAGCTTTAAGGTTGGAAATATCATATTATTCTATGCTGTTGGACAGAATCTTTTATATATTCTGTATCAGCATCATTTTATACACATTTCTCCAAAATCCAGCCTGGCACATCTGGTATGTTGGGAAACTTTGGGATCTCCACTAGAGTTTTAAAGTATTGTCAAAGACCATTATAAGTGAATGTGATTCTTTTTCCTTAAACTTCTCCTGTATCTCACAATAATGAGAGTGACATGATGAACTGCATCAACTTGTTTTGTGTGCAGCATGTGAGTACAGAATATCTCCATAATCAAACACAGACATGATGACTGTTTGCAAAGTGCTTTTCTTTCACGCAAGTGAGCGAAAAGGCTTCAGTCTGCACACATTTCTATTGATTTTTTGTTTCTTAGCCAGTTGAAGTTTGAAAGTCAAAAATGAATGCTAAAATCTATACTTTACTTGAATGAAACAAGCCATTTGTAGCCATCACCTCATTTGAGTCTTAATAATATTCAGCACACTAACTGATAACTGAAGACAGAGAGTTGTTATCAAAACAGAAGCAGCCAGAGCTGACGTGAGAATGTCAGAGGACGACGGCTGCCGGTGGAATATCTGGCAGCGGTGTGAGCGTGTGTTTATGCTGATGTGCCGAGTCATGCTGCATGAAACTGTCCCGAGGGTGCTCCGTTTGTGATGGAGAGGATAGCATTGCAACGGGAAAGTAACTCTCTCTACTTCTCTCTCTGCTACACTTCCTTTTGTGGATATTCAATCTCAACCCCCGTCAGTCTGTCTCCTCATTCACTGCAGCAGCTGCCTTTCTTTCTTTCCTTCTCTCTTTCTTCTTTTCTTTTTTTTTAAACACACACACACCTGTGTGAGTAGTAGTGGTGACTATGCGTTAGACTCAAGCGTGCAGCGGTGACTAAGCCCCTGAGCTAAATTGCTCACCAGTTTTGAAGACAGATTCAGGTTTCACTTCGATCGCAAATTTCCTCACTTGAATGCTTTCGAAGGCACACAATGGATTTAAGAATGTGAACGCATACCCCCCCCCCCCCCCCCCCGTTACTAATCTCACCTGTAGGGTTTAAGATTAAGGGTCACCTGGCTGCCAGCTCATGCTGTCGGAGGACAAATCTTTTCTTTCAACAAAACCACAAACGGGGATGCGTCACTCGGGACTCACGGGGAGTGGGGATTTCAGGGCTGTGAGTGTGGTGTTGAAAAACCTGCAAAAAATAAATATTTTACAGCTACTGGAGATAAAGAGGGGACAATTACACACCTGTCAGTGACGCCACTCCCACACGTCCATCAAAGACAAATTGATAAGATCCAGGGGGGAAATATGAGCGTAAAAAACTCAACTTTCCTACACTAACACCCCCAGTTTTCACAGAATAAAGAAGAGAAACCCAGTTACCTCTTTGCCTTATGACCTGTGATAGTTTTACAATTCAATCTTGGTTGCAGTTGCACCTCAGATAATAACCTGTCTTTCAGGAAGAATATCAAAGCATCTGCTATCTGCCAGTACGCCTTCTCGGATGTGCAGAAGGTGTTTGAGGGGCCGTTCATGGAGGTGCAGGACTCAAAGTGGAGGGAGTACACGGGGAAAGTTCCAGAGCCAAGACCTGGATCTGTAAGCTTCACCTATTAAAACCAAACTCGTTCTACCATCATTATAGTCTTTCATGTCTTTTCCTCTCTGATCATTTCTCTGCCTCTGATCTCCTCCGCAGTGCATAACAGATGCGCACAGGTCCCAGGGCATCAACTCATCTCGAGACCTCCCAGACAACGTCCTCACTTTCGCCAGAAGGCACCCGCTGATGGCCAGCCAGGTGCACCCGATAGGTGTGCGCCCACTCATGTTCAAGAGGAGTGTCAACTATGTGAAGATAGTCGTGCACAAGGAGCCGGCGCTGGATGGGAACACTTATACTGTTTTGTTTTTGGGAACTGGTGAGTTTTACTGCTGTGAAGACCGAAAGCAACAGAATGGGCTAGAGGGCTGAGTGCCACTAGACATGGGACAGTATGAAAAATGTTTGTCACGATTGTTCTGGCCAAAATAATGGCGATTCACAATATTTCCCCGATAAGCACTATGCTTAAAGATTGGCAGCATTTTATTGCCTTGGCTAATCCGGTGGCTAGCAGCTAACGATGCTAACTAATATTTTGATTGCATCAAAGAAAGGACACACACATGTTTTTAGTGAAAAAAACAACAAACAATCCTTAATAAGATAATCATAAATCGTAAGGTTCCCCTGCATAAATCAATGAATAAAAATAGCAACACTGCGTGAGTCTGTTCTTTCTTACATGATAATTGCTGTCATTTCTCTAGCTATTTTTCCCTTCTTCACCTTTTTAGTGAGCTAGACAACTTTTGCAAGTTACTCTTTTTATTTAGATCCAAAATATGATCCTACATTGTCCCTCAGTGCCACAGAAGTCAGAGATCATTGAGAGACGGACTCACTCATTGTTGGTTTATGTTCTTTTAATGGGATTTGTTGACAGTGAGACAAACACAGAATACCCATATTTTACAGGAACTGGATTGTGTTCTCTGTATTGCCTCTGAAGTGTCTTGTTTGACAAGGTTGTATCTTTTCCCACAGACGACGGGTGGCTGCACAGAGCTGTCGACGTCGGTGGAGAAATGCACATCATAGAAGAGCTGCAGCTGTTTGATAAACCCCAGCCCATAGAGAGCATGGTCATATCCTCCGCTCTGGTACGTATTCGTGCATGTAGAGTTAAACGTTTACAACAGTGAGTGATGCAAATGAAAACCTTTGATAGATCCTGGCCAGGCTAATTACATAATTAAATACATATAATTGGAGTGCCATTAACAGAGGATGTTTATCCTTTTGCACAAGGGACTCTGGTGCTCGTAAAACGTACCGCTTTTGTCCACAGGGAGCGCCAAAATCAGTGCAAAATTAAAGTTTGTGGTAGTAGCTTTAAGTTTTGGGTGTGCAGCTATTCTGCGGCGACCAGGAAAAGGAAGTTCACTTCAGTAATCGATGATTAACCAACAAATACGCTTCTTACATCCCAGTGCATCACAATGCTTCGGCTTTTATGCTTTAAAAGTCAAAAGAGTAAAAGTAGGAATATATTAAAAACAGATTTCCCTTTTTGATTTTGCAGCGGAGCATCTACGTCGGCTCCCACTCTGGAGTCGTGCAGGTGCCGATGTCCGCCTGTCAGCGGTACACGTCCTGTTACGACTGCGTATTCGCCAGAGATCCGTTCTGTGGCTGGGACGGGAGGGCGTGTGTGGAACTATCTTCACATGCACAGAGGTGAGGGAACACACTAACAAATGCACATTTCCAGCCAGGAGGCAAACAGATACAGAGTTTTATAGAAAGTAGGAAGAAAAACAGACGACACACTCACATAGATTTGGCAGAAAACGATCCAGACTCTTGCTGAGGCAGATAGATTTGCAGTGTTTCATCAAAGATCCTGAGTCTTTATCTCCCAAAATATCCTCTGTTTACTCTGCGTTCATTTCCTCTCTAACTGCTGCTGCATGCGATTGGATAAGAGCATGAAAAAAACCCTTTCAAAACTTCTGTAAATTATCTTTGTTGTTGCATTTTTCAGGTAAAAAGAGACATTCATTAACCTTCATTTAGATATAAGACTCAAATGCTGCTAAGAAAAAAACAAGTGTCAGCCCCTCCACATTATGAATATAACAGTGGTGAACAGCTCAGAGAATAGTATGCTGTGTTGATTTTATATATCATTATTGTTAGCCTCTCTTGAAATGAGTAATATACCTACAAACGGAGATGAATAATTTTGACACGGTGTACATTTTTGCATTACATGATCTTTAATTCTTTCTTCTGGGCCTCGACAGCAATACCGGAGTCTAATTAATTATTCATACGGCTTATTTTCCCTTCCAACAGAATTTCTATGAAGGCAGGTCTTACACACACAATGTGGTCGACCTGGATTTCTCCCACAGCTCCGTTGAGCCCAGCAGGAGCTTCTTCTGTTTACAATTAACACAAAAAACATTCAGATCTGAAAACGCACTTCTCTTGCAGCATTTAGGTCGAGTGTAACTGAGCATCTAAAACAGAAAATACAACATTTTTTACAGATTATTTCACAGATCCATAATTTACAAATCATTTTGGTAAGACTTGACTTAACGTCCCCCTGTTTAGCATTTATAAGTAGCATACAAACATTTAATACATTGTTGATAACACCCTATAATGTAGTTTTAAGCAGCTATATTGACTATGTTATTTATTTAGAAACATCATTGATTACTAACATGCATATCTTCTTACTACTACATTATAATGTATTATAATAACAAAGGTTAAATTAAAAAAGTCAAATGTATTATATATTTATATCTACATTATGTACATATGAGATAAATGACAGACACATACGTGAACCAGCTCACATAAGCCCCTTCCAAACAAAACAGACACATATACATAAATATTCCTTTGGCTCACTCTTGCACTGGGTATTGTTTGCACCTCTCTTCATTCACACTGCATGAGTGAGTAGCAGACATCTTAATCTCCATTACAGCAGCAGACACATCAGCCTTTCCTGTGGATTTATTTGGGGGGGGGGGGGGGGGGGAGCAGCCCAGAGAAAGCTGCAAAAAGAACTGAATGTTAATGGAAGGGTGCACTTCTCTGGTTAATACTGCACTATGTCCACTACTTTTTATTGATGGAGGTTGTTGAAATACAAAGATGGCGACAGAGAGGGGAAGCTTTTGCAGGATTTTCTTGACTATTCTTCACTGAACTGGGTAACGAAAACACACACTATAT
>NW_022280034.1:3185817-3209301 GCF_004355925.1 Anarrhichthys ocellatus | reverse complement strand
TATATATATATATATATATATTCTCTGCCTGGAGCCTCATTAAGTTGTTGTTTTGGATGCGTCTTAGTTATTTTACGGCTTTAGACAGCTCTTTTTAAGTGCCTTGTAGGTTGTTTTTGACCCTCATGATTTGAGCATTTGTGTGTTCTCCCTCCTATAATGTTTGTCTGTAGCTCATTGTAACTGCTGCATATCTTGGCCCCAATTTACTTGAAAGGGAGATTTTTAATCTCAATGAGGCTTTGCTGGTTAAAGCTACAGCAGGTAACTTTAACTTTGTGTTGATTTTAGCGCTCCCTGTGGACAGAAGCCTTCGTGTTTCCGAGCACCAGACTCGTTCTGGTTCTCCCGGGCCTCCCTTCTCTGCAGCGGGCCCAGCAATATGGCCTGGCAGCAAAGCCGGATCTGGGTCCTGCTTATGTCTGAGCCGAAAGAGTTTTTCGTGAACCAGTATGTGCCATAAAGGTTGACGGGAATCTGACCCAAAGTCAAGCGTAGATATAGAAATAGCCAGTCTTCTCGCTGATGGTCTCGTTTACTCATTTAGGTCATATAGAGGCGAAAGTATTAAATTAAGATGGTTAAAAACAGTTCAAACTTTCTCAAAGTAACTTTAAATTAAATAAAAAAACGTCAACTCAATTTGAAATCACTCTGTTGCAGGTCAAACCTAACCCAGGATATCCTGAAGGGGACCAGAGGCTGCAAGGAGAATTCAGGAAATGGTAACAATGCACACACATGCACACGAATGTACATCCATTATGTAACGCGCATCTCTTTCACTTTTGAGAAAGCCCAGCACTTCTTTTCTCTCCCTGAAAACTCCAGCATTTAGCTGCTATGAAGGGGTTTCATTTGGTGTACAATTCTCACCCATCCCCCATGTCCCAGCGTTCACATTTGAATCAGTCTCTCCTCTTGGCAGTCATGCTGGGCTCGCTGCATTTAAAGAGGCTCATGAAATGAGATGGAAAGTGATGCCGAAAGGTTGCGCACTTTTAAAACGTAACCTTTGCGACCTGACATCTACTTTTATATTCGTCTCCGCTGCACTTTTGTCGTGCTGCCTCTCTCTCATATCTTTCGCCTTTATTTTGCTCTCTCCACCTCATCTCAACTCTTTTTGCTCCGTCTCATGTCTCTTGTCTCCCTCTTTCTGTCGCTCAGTGGTCCACCGGCGGCGTTCTGTGATGTTGGGTGACGACGTGCTCCTCCAGTGCGAACTGCGCTCCAACCTGGCAGCTCCACGCTGGATGCTGAACGGCAAAGAACTCCAGGGATACGGCCTCAATTCGGGCTACCGCATCGGCACAGACGGCCTCCTCATAATCGGAGCTCGTGCCCAGCAGAGTGGGTCTTATCGCTGCTTCGCCGTGGAGAACTCTGTCTCAGTCCTGATTTATCTTTACACAGTCAGAGTGCACACGGACGCGTACTTCCCCGTGGAGCCCACAGACACGACGCACCCCACTACAGTTTCCAGCCCGACTGTTTTCTCCACCAGCAGCCCCACTGAGCAGCCTCTGCCCTCGCCCCCCGCCCCGCTGCCTCCGGGAGCAGAGTTCCAGACCTACAGACACATGGAGGCCGTGTACATTTCCCTGGTGGCGGTCCTCGGAGGGCTTTGCCTGGTGTTAACTGTGGTGCTGCTTTACGTGAGCTTCTGCACCAGACGGGTGTCCCCGGACCGGAAGTTCTCCCAGCAGGGGCTGCAGGTCCTGGGGGCCTCTGAGAGAAAGAGGAGCTCCCATCTGGAACTCAAAACCATCTCCAGCCACTACAATGGCCGCCAGGGTCGACGCTCCATCTCGGTGCCCACTTTCGGTGACATGGGTGACGGCTTCCTGCAGATAGTTCCAGGTGAAGGCCAGTTCTCTCCGTGCAAAACACCCCCACCGGCCCCTCCTCTTCCTATGCCGCCTCCGCTGCCCAACATGGACTACGCCAACGGGCTGTCGGCCACTCTGCCCAGCGTGCTGAGGAAGATGAACGGGAACAGCTACGTGCTGCTGAGGCAGGTCGACCACGACGGCATATCGCCGCTCTACCACTCCTTCACAGAGGAGCTCAACAGGATCCTGGAGCAGAGGAAACACTCACAGCTGGACCTGCAGCCTGACGAGAGCTCCATCTAGGACGCCCCCTCTCAGTCGTTGTTATTTATTTCTTAAACCCAGAGGGTGACCCGTAGCCGAGGGGAGAACTGACTGTTGTATCAAACGCTGCTGTTATTCACCCAGTGTCACCTGCAGGTCGTGTCCTCACTTGATCTGAAATGTGCAACCTGCACACGACAAACGGCCCATGATTTCAAGTCAACTATGGACTGCACTAACCAGAGACTGATATATTTAAAAAGTCTAGCTGTGTAAAAAATTTGGCCACAGACTGCACTTTTACAAAATGACCACGAGCTAGCAAGACTCTCTGGAGGCTTGTGAAAGATGGCGGTCGGATGACACAAAAATGCAAAGGTGCAAACTGGGACACGAAAATAAATCAGGCCAGGAGGCGATCGCGTATTTATGAGACTGTGGGAGTGTTCAGGAAGTGCCAACGTTAGACCTCTGTGGAGCTTAAAGGGATACTCCACCCAAAATCCTTTGTGCATTGCTACTGTTGGAAACTAGATAATTTCCCTGCCTCTTGCAACTTTGACATCAAGATGTTTCTGTTCCCTGGTCTGAAGGGGTGAACAGGTTTGACTCACCTGTAGTCGCAGGATCATTCTGTATCACGCAAAATCCTTTTATGAGGATGATAGTGATAGAAGCTGCTCCAGCTGAGAGCCCTTCTCTGGTTTTGGGCAGATGTCGGCAGTTCAGGGTTCATTTATGGGCAAAAAGAAAAGGATCCTTTTGGGATGAATTGGTTGGCATAGCACCTCCAGGTGTGGCGCATCAGTGACTAATGAGGCATACCCGTGTGTGACATCAGCCCCGACCTTCCAGTCTCCTCCTAAAAATGCACATGATCTACCAAACTTAAGGACTACTAAAAGACTTATTACAACAGTTTTAACATCCAAACATCCAAGAAACATTGGAATGGACAAGCAGAGAAGACGATTGTTACGAGAATAATTTCATGTCCAAACTAGAAAGGTTCACTCAATAAAAGGGCAAAATATTCTGCAGTTTGCTGCAGCAGAATGTGAGATCAGTCGTGGACAGACACAAAGGTGCACACTCACTCACTCATGGACACACGTGAGTGATCGCCTGATTTTCCTAGCAGAGATAATAAGAATCCATAGTCAGGCTGCAACAATTATTTTCATGATTAATTAATTAATTATTTTTTCCATAACATTTTTTTGTCTCTAAAGAAGACAGAAAATAGGAAAGAATTCCAACCACAATTTGAAAACCCCAAAATATCCAACTTAAATTACATAAAAAAGACAAAATCAGCAAATCCTTTGTGAAGCTGAAAGCACATAACAAACTTTTGTTCTCTATGAGGGAGCAAACTACGTTATCGAACTTCTCAAAAGACAGATCTCATGTGGAGTATCACTTTAAGGAGCTGTTACAGCACACGAGAGCTCAGGTGGAAAGAAAAAATCACACATTTCAATATATATTTTCAAACCACTCTTTCTTCATTTCCTTCTGTCCTCATGTAGATTTCAGTCAGCTCATCGCTGGTAGCAGCTGGTAGCAGCAGGTTGTTGTGTCCGTGCCAGTGGAAACACCTGTAGCAAACCTGAGCATCTGTGTAAGTAAAGAGCTTGAGTGGTCTGTTATTGACCATTAAAGGAGCAGCCAGTTTGCGGTCACATTGATTGAATTCACTGAACACCGCAGACCGGCTTCATGGCCCAGGAGAGGAAACCGCAGCACACGCTGGAGACGAACGGACCAGATGCTGTACAGAAGATGCTTATATTCTCTTTTATATTCCTACAGATGAACTTACATAAACGTTGCCTTTGTCAGACTGAAGCTGTTTTGTGTCGACACCTCGAAGATTCCTCCTGAGACATCCTGACAATAGTTTCACGCCAACACCGGGTTCTTTTTGAAAATGACGTTGCAAAGAGACTAAATGTTTTTTTCATGTACTTCTTTAAAGCTGCTGGTGGTGAGATGTTGTTGAGTCAGACTAGAGAAAACCTTCACACATGCCATCCTCAGTGTTTACCCTGACATCAGAGCAGTGCCAAAACAACAGTATTTCCTCGACAAGGTGAACAGCGCTGTCATTAAAAACAACACACGCATAACTTAAAGGGCCTGAAAGATGAATCTTGGAGTCGTTTGTAAACGTGTCAGTGGTGAATATAGATCCGTCTTTCCCGCATAGTGTTGAGTCAGCAGCAGCCCTCGACTGTGACTCGCACGCAGCGCGCATCTGTCACAACGTCGCTGACAGTAAACGGGGGTGCTTGGCTCGCCTCCACGAGGAGAGGAGAGGACTCGGGCCTCTTGTCTGTTTGCATGGAGCGCTGTCGTCTCTGCAGGTAGAAGCAGACAGAAAACATTTGACCTGAGTGTCCTGTTCAGCCATGCGGGAAACAGATGATGATACGAGGGGGCAGCAGCTATTTTGCACTTGCAGGTTTTCAATCGTCCTCTTTGTCAACCTTGTGAGCCACTTTGTTCTCTGAGAACATGGACCATGAAAGGCACTCTATATGCAGAGTAAGACTAAAGGCCTCAGTATGATTCAAAGTGAGGGGCTGATCACACCGAGAGGCGTCACTACAGGCCTCAAAAAACGCATATGTGATTAACCTACATCCTCATGCAACGGTTCGTATGATATGAAAAGTATGAAAGTTGCTCCTCATTTTATGGCGTTTTTCTACGAAAGCCAGCAACACGTGTCAATTTCCACTCAAAATAAACTTTCGTCTTCACAGGAAACTGCTTAGTTTGGTTTAGGCAACAAAACTAGTTGGTTAGGTTTAGAAAAAACTCGAGGTATACTTAGTTAGGTTTAGGAGAAGATTGTCGACCGGGTTATTATGACTACGGAAGTGCTGCTACTGAAGTACGTGAGTTACGTGACAAAGACATCAACGCTGACAAACGACACCATCCTGGCTGAAAGATCGTCGTTTGTTGGACCCGTCCACCTCCCCTCCCTCCATTAATGCTTGCGCTTTTGCGGTCCTTATTCTTCATCGTTCATAATTACGTGGATAACATACGAAATAATCTTGCGGGATATAGGTATAGCTGCGAATACTGGATTAACTCACTCGCTTGCTCCCCGTAGCTTACAATGAAGCTATCACAACATGAGATATGAATTTGACCTTCACTCTCACATACGTCGTAGCTCTCTCACAGCCCAATGGCTAACTAACTAGCCAGTTAGCACGACCACAACTACGAGGCATCGACAGGGAGTCAGTGCTAAAGTAGTAAAGCCTCTCGTGTGATTTGATTGGTTGTCTGGGCCAAAAATCAGATGTGCAACGCAAGAATGGAGCGCACGTTTCTAACCACGTGTCTCAGTGTGATCGAGGCCTAAGCGCTTGCCTATGTGGCTCTTTTTTCAATCTTTGCACAACAAATTTTGTCACTCTTTGCTTACACAGCTGAGTGGAACACCATTAATATCATCGAGGAGAGACGAGGAAAACCCATTGACTTCAAGACGAGGGACCAGAAAGTGCAAAATTGCTGACTCATTTCCAGGACTCATTCCTGCAGCACACTAAATGGGCATTGCTTGGGGTGAAACTAAACAAATAGCATATGTATTGAACACCCTTTCACATATGTGGCTATATATTGAACTTCTGTCCAAGTTAATTATGCGTCCAAACGTTACCACACCGAAACGTGTCATATCTGCCCCTCTGTTACATATTAAGGAGGCTTTTTCCCCTTGCTGCTTATCTGGAAAAGTGTTCAATATTGGATCTGACCAGTGTGTCAATTCCAGCCAGAGAGCAGATGGACGTGTTGGCAGAAGCTACTTTGCACTTTGTCTTGTCAGCCATTTTCTTTTTTTTTTTTTAGCCCTTTCACTTGTTTTCACCCTCATCTTCATTCTTCCCGTCTCTCTCCTCGCCGCTGCACGACAGCGTCATCTATTACTCTGTCTGCTCACATCCTCACTGCTGAGTTTACAAATGGCCCCAAATCAATTAGAGCCTTAGAGTTTGTGTTTGTGGATCAATCCCATTTTCTGCATTGATAGACGCTGTCGATGCTCCGCTCATGTTTCTGGCTAATGTTATTATTTGTAAGATAGCTTTTTTTATTGCACGCAGAAAGCCTAAATATGAATCTGTGTCCTAAAGGGACAGAAAGGCTGACATGGATCAAGTGAACGTTTTCTGATCCACGCTGATCTATAGGCGTGATTCACATTTAATTTAATTTAAATCAAAATTGTAAAGAAATGTTCTTGTTTGGTTTTATTTTAGGGCAAGTTTAACATTTGTTTTAACCTTGTATTATGTAAAAGTTGTGGACAATCCTGAAAGCTTCTTCTGGATCTTCTGATCCTTTGCTGCAGCTTCATTCCCACTTAGAGGACAATCTGTTTACAATAGGCACTGGCTCTGCGCTGTATAGTATAGTATGGACTTTAAAAATAGCTAACACATTGGCTTCCAGCTTTAAATCACCGTGTTTCTGTACTTAAAACTCACAGTGAAGCAAGTACATCCCGCGGCCTCAGTATGCAAGATACAGTATATTTTATGTAGAATATTTCTCTAGGATGTTGGCCAAAGAAAGTACTGTAAAGAGTTCACAATTTGCACTGTTATTTTGTTAAAGTCATGTAATGCCTCGTAAACTGTGACACCTTCCATCAAGCTGGTTCCGTATGAGTTTTGATGCACGCTGAACTTATCTGTCTGGTTTTCTCAGAGTGTGACTTGCTGCTTGTAACCACCTGAGCTGCTGACAGAAAGGATTTACTTGTATCTCGTCTCTCATGTCTTATTTATTTGACTTCATTAAATTTCCATTTGCTTTTGTGCGGATAACAACACTTGTGCTCAGCTCGGGGAGTGTCAACAGCCCCGAGGGGGCAGTCAGGAAATGACATGCAAAACATGCTCGCACACAATCCTATTCTCAAGACACCACAAACACTTTTGTTTTTAGCGTGTGGCTAAGCAGCAAAGCCACTGTCCTCCACTGGGGATGGAGCCCACACATGATGCCAGAGTCGTTTACATACGACTCTGACAGAGCAGAGGTAGAGCATTCGCTCAGAGGGGGGATAAAAATGACCATTTCCAAGGCAGTAACTTAGCAACAGCATCTTGATTTAGAGCCTTTAATGTCGTAGCGTGGGTCTGGCTGTGGCAGCTCCCATTGGGGAGCGCGGGTGTGAGGAGAGCAAAGGGGCCCTGATATCTGTAGATTAATTAAAATGCAGGAAGTGAGCACGAAACGACAGTCAGCCAGTTATGCTTTCAGTGCTTTGCATGCTTTAACAGGCTAAATTGTACCTAAAGTGTGTGATATAAGTTAACAGATCATTTAAATCTCTTTATTGGCGAAAAAGTACTAAAGGAACTGTAGTCTGTGTGTCGGTGGGTAATTTAAAAGGGAGAGGGCATCCACAATCTTATGAATAATGCAGCTATTTGGGGAGAAAATGAGTGAAATCAGCTGCAGAGCTCGGCTCCACTGTCTCTCACTCATCGGCCTCCATCTGCAGGCGTCTGACGCACTTATTCTACATGAATTTTCTAAAGGTAGCCAGACCATTATTTCTGCATCCAGAGCTATTATATGGCAGCAGACTAGTATCCATCAACCAGCAGAAACAAGCAATCTGCTCATTGGGAGCACCTTGCATGTTCACTCCATGCTTATTTGTATTCATCTGATGACTGGTACTTGGTTGTATTGATGTATTTTTGGTGAGAGGAACACCGCGGTCACTTGTGAAAGGAAAAGAAAAGGTCAAGCGGCCTTTTGCGCTCAAAAATTATGAATTCAGGGCGAGAATTTCAAAGAACGAAGCAGCAAGGAGTTCTGCCAACATCCGCCTTGTTGAATTTGAACAAATAACCCACTGGAGGAGTTTTCTGTTCATCTTTCAGCCGATACAGTGGGCAGCTCTGTGCTGCTGAAGGTTGAGACTTGTCCCTCAAGCTATCGCACAACCATCTGTCATGTTCGTTTAAGCTCTGGATCCTTTAAAGTCGTGCAGCACGGAAACCCCTCAAACCTTCTCAGTATTGAACTGTAAAAACATGTACATTCCCTTGTGTCATACAAATAAAAATAAAAGGTGTACATCTGATGTGCGTCTGGTCTGTTAAGTAGTTTAAATGCAGTTAAAGCTGCAATCAGGTTTACTCTGTTGATCGTCTGACAAGCTGTCAAAATACAACTCGCAAGAAAATCTAAATTTAAACACCAATGCCAGCATTTGCACAATAATATTTATTTCATACAAAGTTCCATCTGCTCCGCGCTGCACTTCATCACAGTGAATCTTCAAATAACCTTGACGTTAAAAAAAACAGTTATGTTGTTTTTTTAATATGCCAGCTGACAAGCCTCTGGTGGATTCATGTAAAGTCTAATCAACATTCAGAGCTGGTGATGTGTGCACTTTTCTGCACAGCTACAGAGGCTTCGCCGCCACCAACGAAAGAACGGCATGGTGGAAAATGTTCTGCCGTTAGTGGGGTCTTCTGCAGAATCATTGGAAAATTGCCGCAAACGTACTTGACCTGTGATTTAATTCAGATCGTTCACTTGAACAGCTTCAAAGAAGGACATCTCGCAAGAATATTCTGCAATTAATGAGCAATTGTCACTTCAGACTCTGGTCCTTATTCGGCGTCCTGGTTCTGTGGTCTGATGGGGCCGATGGACGGGGCCCGGTTGGTGAATGGGTGCCACTGGCCCTGGATACTGGGGTTGTCTGTGTGGAAGGGCTTGCGGATGCGGATGATGTCCAGACCGGACTGATTGGTCAGCTTGGTCAAAAGCTCCGAAATCTGCGGGGATGTTTTGCTCGTGACGAGTTCTTCCCTCACGTTGCCGTTTACTGCAGGAAGGAATAAAAAGATATGAGTGACTTTAAAAAGGGTCACACAGAGAAACCCGCCCAGTGGGAAATGTAGCAGTGTCAACAAGAAAGTACCAGAATAGAGGTCTCATAAAAAACAGTGTTATACTGCCCCCTACAGCATCTAGTAGCAAACATAAATCACATAACTTTACTGCAGTTCACTTTTCTTATTTATTTAATTTAAAGAAAAACCACAGGCTTAAACTTGTCACACACTTTACCAGAAAGCTTGATTATAACCCTGAACCTGACCTTTCAACTGTAAAGCACAACTTTAAAGTAGCGTTTGTTAATTTTAGCATAGACAAGGTATGTTTCTATTTGCTTCAGAAGTCTGCTTATATTTTTGATCATATCAACAATAATGAAAAAAGGAAATATTTTGTCGTTGTTTGTTTTTTGTCTTTTTTAACGGTCCCACAATTAAGTTAAATGTCCTAGAAAAAGATCTGATATGTGACTTTAAATTATTGTGTAATTACTTAAGTTGGTGCTAATTATAAGGAAAATTGAGATGGTGTTCTACAGGCAACCACACTCAATATAAATGGAGAATACAATTGCAAATTCATATTTACTTGAGTTGAAAGGATCTCTGTATGTTTTTCCAGTTAAGATTTAAGCATTTCTTTAGAAGATATTTCTCTGGAAATCATCGAGGGCTTATAAACTCAACACAACGAGCTTAACTCATAAAACTGTCTCAGAACTTTCTCTCTATTTCCCCTGTGAATAGTTCAACATATCATCGTTCTTTCCCAGAAAGGTTCCAGGAAATATTTTGGAAATAACGACTCTAAAATAAAATAAAAGCACTATTCTAGAAATAAAAACATGAGCTATAACGAGGAAAGAAATTGAGGATTAGTCGAACGTCCCATCAAAACACAAAGTCATGAGCACTTACAGTATTCTGCAACTATTTTGGGTATCCTGCATGACTGAGGAGACACGTACACGACGGTGGCAGGGTTCTTCTTGGCATAATCCACCACTCCCTCTTCAATGAACTCCCTGAAGAAGAAAGGAAGACGGTAGTGATGCAGTGGTCGCTCTGTGTCACTATACAGGAGCGTCTTTTCTTATTGACCAAAGAATATCTGATGTTTCCTTTTGTTACGCTGCAACTGACAAGGTGGAATATAACCAAGTACATTTGTTAAAGCGCTATTCTTACTCTAAATACAGCTTTGAGTGTTTCTATTTTCTGCTACTTTGTACTTCAAAATCCACATTTCAGAACAAAATACTGGAGTACATTTAAAAACCAGCTAGTTACTTAGCAGATAAAGATCAACGAATAAAATTACAGCAGGGCTAAACTTCACTATTTTTGTATTGATATATACGCATGTTAATTGTATTTTTACCTGACTCCCAACGAGCTCTGTGCGTTTTTAGAGAAGATGATGGAGACTCGCTTCAGCTGGCAGACGTACCGACCGACACCGTTCTGCAGAACGCTGTTCAGGAAGCGACTCGCTGTCCCTCTGGATGTCATCGTGTGAAAGTGAATTAATATATATATATTATATATATACTATATTTTAATTAAAGTACTCTAAAACAACCGCTGAGCACACATTAACGTTAGCTAGCAACAACATGCACAGAGGACGACTTGACGGGCATGTATGTGCTTTGGTCCGTCGATGAAATGTTCCGGAGTGCAACACATCCCTGACACGACCGTTGAAGAAAATTAAACTTCTTCGGTTGGCAAATGAAAATGTTTAATTCTAATTAAGTAAAAGAAACATTTCACACACGCATATTTAAAACATTTTGATTTGTAAAGATAAAATTATAGTAAAAACATATATACGGAGTTCAGCCTATGTTTCACACGGACTTGTTTTGATAACGCACCGAAAAGCCCGGGTTATAGGAGCGTGGAGGAAAATGAGGGCAGACATCAGAGCCAGTAAGGTGGATTTTGTGCGTTTGTTCTTTAATTAAACGTAATATATTTCTAGATAAGGCTTTCGTGCACATGCAGGCTAATTTTCTTGTACAATCAATGTCCGTTTGATAAAAAAAATAAAGAAGATAACGGTTTTCTGCCTCTCCGTCTTTGACTAACACTAGCATAGGTCATCCATGAATGAACTCTGTGGCTTTGCTGTGTGTTACTTGATGTTTCTTCCCTCTTCTCGTGTCTGTCGCAGGTCCAATGAACTCACCAGATAACTAATGTGGAGGAGCCCGCTGCTGAGGGGCACCACCTGTCTCTTGCAGGTGGCAGCCCCGAGGTTTCTCCACCAAAGACACATCCCATCCCTCTGTGTGAGACCTCTCACTCAGGGGCTCCTGCACAGGCCTCCCTGTGGTTTGGAGCTTCGGGGTACCGGCTACTTCCTGGCACACAGTGGGACCAGGGCTTTTAAGAAAGATGCAAAGTCTACTGTGGAGTTCCCTGTGAGCCCCGTCACAGTCACAGACATCAAACAGTACCTGCGCTCCAAAGACATTCCCTTCCACGATGGCTACAGCTGCCTCCACACTCCGAGCATCTTCGTGGAAGCGTCCGCCAGGAGGGACAGCTGCTCCCTGTTCGTCGACAAAACCACCGGACAGTTTCTGTGCAAGGACACGCTGGTGGAAGGGAGCTGGGAGGATCTCCAGGACTGCCTGGAGGTGATGCAGAAGGAGGAGCAGGACTTCCTCAGCCCCCGTGTGCTGCTGGGATACCCGGAGAGTTTGGAGGAGCAGGATGAGATGGAGAGGGAGCTGAGGGAGGTGCAGAGGATCTGGTCCAGCTCCGTGCCCTTCTCTGACCTTCCCGAGGACGAGGCTCTGCTGGTTAAGACCATGTTCCAGGTAACGTTGAGTAAATGCATGGGTGTTTTTTATTCTAACATATTATGTTTTTATTTGTATACGTCAGAATAATCAAAGGAACAACAGAGAACATCACAATCATTGAAAACAGGGAAAGTAAATCTATCTAAAGGTCTACATTGTAATCTTATAGTTATCGTTAAGAGGCAGACAAGCATTCAGTTATCATTTAAATTAATATATTTTGTCCATCTTTCAATATTCAGAGCATGTTATTAAAGATTTTCCAACTGTAATTGTTGTAATTGCATGCCATTTAAATATTGATAATATTAATAATCAGTAAAACATATTATCTTTGTTATAAAACTTGTATGAAAACTAAATCAGAATAAAATGCATTAGTCACGGCATGATAAATAAACAGGACAAAAACAAACAAGAAGACAATAAAAGACTAAAAATCTAAAGACAAATTGTAAAAAATAATGACGAGTATAATCGCCATAAAACAACAACATCTCAAGACTATTTTCCTCACAGATGATGAGCTTTATCAACGTTTTGTTTCAGATCACAAAGGTCTCAAATGCAACACTCAAGAGGTTTGGCGTGCGGCTCTTCAAACCTACCAAGAGTCTGGTTTTCCCCTGGTTTGGTGGACCCGACTCCTCCCTAAAGGGGGTGAAGCTGCTCTCCGCCCAAAGCACAGACACTGACAGAGTTATCTACAATGAAGCTACAGTCCCAAAGTCTAATTCGTACTACAGCCTGTTTGGCCTCCCCCTGGTGGGCCGTATGGACACGGAGGTGGTGCTGACCGGACACGAACTGGACACTCTGGCTGTGAGCCAGGCCACGGGACTCCCCAGCGTGGCTCTCCCACGCGGGGTCAGCTGCCTCCCGCCGATCCTGCTGCCTTACCTGGAACAGTTCAAGCGGGTGACGCTGTGGCTGGGAGACGACATTCGCTCCTGGGAGGCGTCGAAGATCTTCTCGCGCAAGCTGGGTCTGAGGCGCTGCTCGCTGGTGCGGCCCGGGGAGTACCGGCCGTGTCCCGTAGAGGCGCTGGCCCAGGGGAAGAACTTCAGCCACATCATCAAATCCTCCATCCCAGCGGCCCACAAGTCCATCGTTTCCTTCAAGCAGCTCAGAGAGGACGTGTACGGGGAGCTGGTGAACACGGAGCAGGTGGCCGGAGTGAAGTGGGGGAGGTTTCCAGAGCTCAACAGGATCCTGAAGGGACACCGCAAGGGGGAGCTGACGGTTTTCACAGGTAGGAAGCATGATGTCAGTAATTGTGTTTCTCAAACAATCATAATTTAAAATATAGTCCTGATCTCCCAACTCTGCAGAGTTGTACATTTAAGAACCACATCTCTTATCATCTCTTACTCACCCTGTACAGTTTACAAACAAACACGTATAGTGTATCTTAACATGCATGTCTCTTTGTGTACCAGGTCCTACCGGCAGTGGGAAGACCACCTTTATCAGTGAGGTTGCCCTGGACCTCTGCATGCAGGGCGTCAACACGTTGTGGGGCAGCTTCGAGATCAACAACGTGCGCCTGGCGAAGATCATGCTGACGCAGTTTGCCATGCAGAGGCTGGAGGAGAACCTGGAGCAGTACGACTTCTGGGCAGACAAGTTCGAAGAGCTGGCGCTCTACTTCATGACCTTCCACGGGCAGCAGAACATCAAGTAAGTCTGACCAAAGTAAATCTTTTACATCAACAGATTAATATATGATATAATAGCAGCATTTTTACGTGAATCATTTTGATCTGACCCCTCCAACCTTCTCTAAAGGACGGTGCTGGACACAATGCAGCATGCTGTCTACCTTTACGACATCAACCACGTGATCATCGACAACCTGCAGTTCATGATGGGGCAAGAAAACCTCTCAGTCGACAAGTGAGTAAGAGTTTCATTACGACAAATACAACGATAAACTCTCTCTCTGCAATATCGGTTTCTTCAAGCACAACACTTTTAAAGTTTTCCATCACAAATGGGGAAATAAAAGATGTTCCACGTGTCCAGGTTTGCGGTCCAGGACCACATTATCGGAGCGTTCAGGAAGTTTGCCACCAACAGCAGCTGCCATGTCACTCTGGTCATTCACCCCCGGAAAGAGGAGGATGACCGAGAGCTGCAAACCGCCTCCATCTTTGGTTCAGCAAAGGTAACGTCTCACCTTTCTCTTTTAAACTAAACTGAGACGCAAAGTGGTTAGTTTACACTTCCAACAGTGACGGATTCCATTTTCAACTTTTTCTTTTATCATGTTTTAGTCAGAACTGTGTAGTTCATGAATAGAAATTAACTTTTAAACAGTTTTATTTACAATTGAATACGCTTAATGTTTTAAAGAGGACAAAGAGAGCTCATGAGTCTTGCTGTTTTTGTAGCTAGAGTAGCGGATCTAAACAAACAAACACATTCATTGACTTGTCTTTGCCCTGACGCTCTTTACAAAACTGCAGTTATTCAACACAACTAAAACACATCTCGACCTTTAACCCCTCGCAGGCCAGCCAAGAAGCCGACAACGTCCTGATTCTGCAGGAGAAGAAGCTGGTAACGTGTGCCGGCCGCAGGTCCCTGCAGGTCACCAAGAACCGCTTCGACGGAGACGTGGGCATCTTCCCTCTGGATTTCATCAAGTCTTCGCTCACGTTCGCTGCTCCCATCAAAGGCAAGCACAAGCTGAGGAAGGTCCCCACCAAGCCGGAGAACGAGGAGGACGAGGGCAGCGAGGTGGTGGTGAAGAAGGAAGAAGTTAAAAAAGAGAAAGCGGCCAAAACAAAGACGCCACGAAATATTAAGAAAGGAAGTGAAAGCATGGAGAAGTAACTATAATATAGTGCAATTCATGGGCACGATGGATCACATTTACATTTACATGTTAGACAGTTTTATGTCCGTAAAAGGTTCATCTGAGCTGAACATTTAGTACGTTGGAGCGATGCCAAATGATGTAATTCACAATGAAACAAATGAATTTGAGGTTACTGAAGGTTTATTTCATTATGGAATGAAGTACGGATGTGTCAACCAGAATGATGGTTTAAGTGTTGGTACATATTAAGCTTTTCTATGCAGGTACTTCTGAATATTATTACTGTAATTATTACAAATACTGCTAAACTCGTTCTACGTTTTCACAAGAAAAATACTGTGACACCAAGTTGTTGAGTATTTCATGTTAAAACACTAGCTCACATTGCCGTAGCGTGCTCTCTACTGACGTTTTGTACAAAGATGATTTATTAAATGAGCTGCTTTTTTAAAAAAAAATAAAAAATGCTTGTCATGCAGCTTTTTGTCTGTGTTTTCTTATCTGCTCAACAGGGGGCAGTGTGTGCTTTATACATGACATGAATCAACCTCCACAGTAAACATCACTTCCTTATTTACTGGCTGCATATGTGTGTATTTCATTTAGCCTAGTCTTTTTGTCCCAGTTGTCTGTTTGAGAGATAACAAGCTTGAAAGAAAGTGTTAAATTCTGTTCAGCAACCCTACAAACACTAGTTCCCCTGTGAGATTGCTCTTCATCTTTCCATTTAATTGGACATTTATAAGTACATTAGAGATCTTTGGCCTCATGTTGACCTCCTGCTGTGAGTATTTCTACTGTTTTAACGTAATTAATGATAATTAAATGGCGTCCGATTACACTTTATGTTAAAAGGGTTCTTTAGGTTTTTTATGCACTGAGCCATCTCCAGTGTCACATTACACAATCTATTATTTAGACTGAGTGACTTTTAATAAAAGCAAATGTGTTTCCAAACATCTTCACATGAATATTTCATGCCTTGGCTGCACCGGTGTGGGGTTACGTGAAGAATCAGCAGCGTTCAGACTCCGCATTGTGCTGCACGGGGATCCACTGCAGGATGTGTTGATGCTCCAAGTGTCGTATTTCATCACAGTCACTGCAAAGCCAAATAAAATTTATGATCTAAAGGGAACGGTTCAGTGTGGGAATATGGAAGTGCCAGTGTGTTTGATATCAGGGCATTTGGTGATTTACAACCTTGGCACGCACATAGTAGATGTAGTCTCACTCGTGGTCAGAAAATTAGGGAACTCTGCTCTGGAAATCTCATTAAGACTCTCTTGGACTCCTCTTGTCACACACAACAATATTGTGTTTGTATATACAGTAAACATTGTCAGACTTATGATAGACAGCTTAAAACAAAACAAAAAATCAAAGTTGACGCAACAGAACCAGAGATTGTACTTTTTATTCCATGCAATCTTTCTTGTCAAAACATGTCGCCTACATTACCCACAATGCAACTTGAACGCCTATAGTTGGGTCAGCGGTTCAGGTATGTTAAGGTGGTAACGGGGCTGAAGCTAAGATGAAGACAGAGGTCTGGTAAACACTTCTTTGTAACTCAACACTGACAGATTTGTTTTTCATTTTCAAACTTGTAGTCTCAGACCCGACATTGACTCAAGTGACATCACTTGAGGCCATTTTACAAAAACCAACGACTTTTAATAATTGGTGGAGTACCCCTTTAATATATAGTTCTTCCATTGTGGGCCTCAGTCTAGAGTTCACAGAGATCAGGGCCTCTCTCTCTGCCTCTGAGATCTCTGCTGGCTCCAGACTCACACACGGCATGTGGACCCCTGAGCTCCTCAGAATAGCTGTAGATATTGTTGTAAGCTGTGGGAGTAATGCCTGTGTATGTTTGATGAACGTAAATCACCGTGGATGAGGCGGCAGGAGGGAGACAGTTCCTGGACAGATGTGGTGATCGACAGGTTTCTGTTCCATCCTTTTGCTCTCATTTCTCCTTCTCCGAGCCTTCCTTTGCTGGTAAATGTTTTTCCTGTGAATGTTTTACTTTGCTTTCCTTAATGACTCCAGGCTGTGTGTGCTTGATGGGTTCGGGTGTCCTCTTGACTGTGTGGGTGTGGGATACGCCTGCTGAGGACTCTGAATGGGGCTCTTTGTGTTTTGAGGCATTACTGCACCCAGATGATGGCGGCTCTGTCGCCTGCCAGCTCCTCAAAAGAGGGAAAAACACACAAAAAACTGGAGTGAATGAGTCTGCAGATGCCGATGCATGCACAGAACTGTCCCAAATACTTATGCTCTGCAGCTTTCAGTCATACTCTATACAGCATCCCTAAGCTTCATCCAAGGAAGTTTACAAAGATAAGAGCTCAAGTTATTTCTTATCCCAGAACAAATACCGGAATCTCTGCTTACGTCAGATTGTTGTCTTTGTTTTGAGTGGCCTGTGCTGATCAGAGCTTTGCATGTCTATTCAAATAGCTGCCATCTGGAGAGCATCAAACAACTTGAGTTACGCAGCTCTTAATCACGAAGGAAACAAATTGTGCACAGACCAAAAGAATTCCAATCAAAACGGTACAAGATATGAGAGGATGTGAATGAAACGGGGCCAAGAAAAAAGATGTTTCAGCTGCAGATAAACCCTGTTTTCTTGTGAAGAATTTGACCTAAAATCCACTGAAAACAGAGCGATCAGATCAGGGTATTAGAACTAAATCTACTTCATAAACTGATTCCACATACAAGGAAAAAACCTCAGACATTGAGTCAGTGAAAAATGCACTGGAAGCTCCGGGTGCTCCCAGCACTGCTGATGATGGGACGCATGGATACGTGACATGCATGCATAGCTCTCCGCCCATTAGCTGCCCCTCCATTACACCAACTATTTGACCAAGTCTGGAGGTAATTTCAGGACCTTCAATCAGAGTTAATCTGCTGCGAGCTTTGGCTCTTGCGAAGGGACTTTTATGCTCAACATTCCAGACAGGATCATTTTCAGAGTGTTTGGTCATGGCAGTGTGTTTCCTCTTGGACATGGTGGCAAGACAGTGTTATATTGATTAGAAAACATGGGAAGCATTTGGAGTGAAGTAGGAAAAGCATCTTTATTCTTTAATAAATGTAGAAGAATAGTTTGACGTTTGTGAAATGTGCTTAAATGGTTTCCTTCTCAGAGTTAGATGAGAGGATCGATAACTCTCTCATGTATGTATGATAATTATGAAGCTACAGCCAGCAGCTTAGCTTAGCTTAGCTTAGCACAAAGGCTGGAAATAGGGGAAACAGCTAGCCTGACTTTAACTAAATTCAATGCTAATTAACACGGAATATCTTACTTGTTTGATTTGTACAAAAGCCAAAGCGTGAAAAAAAAAATGGTCGGGACTGTTTCTTGGCCGGATGCAGTGACTTCCTGAAACCAGGCTAGCTGTTTCCCCCTGCTTCCAGTCTTTATGCTAAGCTAAGCTAACTGGCAGCTGGCTGTATCTTCTTATTTAGAGTGGTATTGATCTTTTTGTCTTAACTCTCAACAACAAAAGCAAATAAACATTTCAATCTTTGAAACAGATTTATTCTTTATAAATAATTTCTGCCTGGAGAGAGATAAGATATATTTAAATGACACATAAACAAATATCATAATGTTTAGCAAATAGCAAACAATGTCTTCTTTTGATTATGTGATGCACACACTCGGACCAAGTGTAGTCCCAAATCACTACTGGTATGGTTGAGAGTTGTTTGATAAACCCCGGCAGCTTTAAGAGAGAGTGAGAACATTACTTGACCCAGACTGACGTTAAAATAGAAATTATGACAGAGCATGCTGGGAGAACATTGAGTGCAGTGGAGCGCTACATCGAGTATGTAGAGCAGGTTCATCACAGCACTCTCTGTCATTTTAGGCTTTCTTCCTTTGACTTTCCTTCTCCTTCAAAGTGGGAAACTGCCCCAGTACTTCCATCAGGATGATAACCGGCCTGAAATGTTCATAAATATCAACATCCCCCAAATACACAAAGTGCATATTTGTTTCTCTGTGTATTTGCAGCCAGAGCACACTGATGTCCCACGTGGCTTGCAGACAGACCAGAGGCCGTTTCAGACTCAAAACTGATTCAAGATGCCCCCCCCCCCCCCCCCAACCCCTGTCCCCTTAATGTCGGGACGGGGGCGGCTCTGCCTCACTTCCTCACGTGCACCTGCACTGTGCACGTTTGACCCACATTACCCAACAGTATGCCTGCCTCTGTGAATATTAATAACCATGTGCACATCATCCCCTCTGACCAGGAGGAAGCTTGTGTTTCAGCACATTTTGTGAAACTTAGAGGCTATCGCTGTGCTACATTTTTTGTATTCCTCTGTGCCGTAGAGCTACATTGTTGTCTAACAACTATTACAAACACATCAGTGTACCACACTGATGCACTGGTCAACATTTTTCTTCATTACACTGAACACACTCACACTGTAGTTTACGTTGAGTCAACCTCACATTTAAGAGTCAACATTTGGAGGAACGCAACCCGTCGTCACGTTATTCCTGGTTAAGTAACATTTACTGAAAACTCCAGTGACCAGCTATGTATTCTTGTCCTTGGAAACATTCTTGTCTTTCATTTTCCAGAGCTTTCACCCACATCTTGCCGCCTTCCTCAGTGAAACAATCAGAAACAATAAGTAAGATAGAAGCTAGAAAAGACCTATTTCTAAAGTGGCTGTAATCAATTCAATAATCACTAAGTGTGTCATTTTTATACATGTGTCACTGAAAGGGCATTTAGTGTCTTTGAAATGTAATGACCTTTGCGAGTGACACAAAAGTGCAGCTGATTGTTCTCAGTGTGAGCTGGACTCCTCAGAGAATACCTGCAGTGCGTTAGATCTCTGTGGTCGGCCGGTATGGTTCAATCATCTAAAGGTAAACCAGCATGTTTTGGCTTTTGGTGCACTCATATTGGGCTGCAGCTGCATCCTTGCAGATGCCGTTTCTCTCCTGGTTAACGTGGCCGTATGAGTCCTCCTCAGTCACTCTAGGATATATACTCTATGGCTCATGTCTAAAAAATCCCGAACTGTCATGTAGCATTAGCAACGGGCCTTTAGCTGACTGTCCACCCCCCAGTGACAGAGTTTTAATCTAAACACCTTCCGTGTCAGTGTGCTCTGCGTTCTGAACACGACAGGGAAACCTTTTTGAGAGTGTCAGGAGCTTATGCAACCACGAGATCCGGCCAAAGAAAGCGCAGAGGGGCCTAATCTGCCCCGGCACCGTGGGTGTGGAGGCTGTTCAAGAGCCCCGAGGGGACTGGAGAGGGTGCACCGTCACACTCTGTTGTTCTGGATGCTGGAAAAATCCTAGAGGCTAAAAGAGGGGGCAGGTGTGGGTGACGATAAAGAGTCTGATTACAGCTGTAGGAGTGATGAGTGTGTGGTCAGGAAAGTGGAGACTGAGGTGGAGGGAGTAGTGGAGGAATCTGTCAAACGAGGCATTGAGGGGGCAGCCGTCTCTGTTTTTAATGAGTTGAGGGCCTCATTCCTCGTCAGCGAAGTGGTCAGAATTGGCGTCCTAAGCCGGGGAGAAGTGGGGCCCCTGGCAGGGCTCCAGCACCTCACACCAGACTTTCCTTTTAATTCACTCTGAAAGACAGAGAAAAGTGAGATGGAGACAGCTTTGCCCAGCCAGCCAGGCATACTCCACGGCCTCGCCAAAGAAAATGCCCATTCAGTCTCAAATTAGCCGTCCGCATGGCCGCCTTCAAAGGAGGCCCCTCTCTGCCTAATCTCCTCAGACTGTGTGCACACACTGACCGTCTGCTTCACGAGGGCAGAAAAAACCAGAGCCAGTGGTCGCCCAGTGCAGCAGTTAATTAAAGCATTATCGGCATGAACATGGTCTGTTAAGCTGATTATCTAACGGCGATACACGTAAGATAGAGCCAAGCACATGGCGCTGATGCTGAATGTGATCGTTTCAAGGCCGTTTTCTATCAGCTGTGAGACACTGTGTGGATCAACAAAACAGTTTGAATATTCCTCTCACACACTACATGAAATTATTGCATATTTTAATCAAGCTCCTCGATTACAAAAAGGACAACGTTTGAAAAAAAATGGGGATCGAAGTGGGTGAGCTAATTCAATAAATGACAAAAACAATTCCCCTTGGACAGTGAACCAGATTAGATGGCTGAGGGAGTCTTTGGCACCTCACAGCTCCGGACAATAACGGCAAAATAAGCAGAATTCCTGCAGAAAATACACAGCGCGAACATGGAGCCATGCCAGTTAATATCCATATCAAGTGACATTTTCTGATTATAAATATGAAGCTTATTTAACTGAACCTGCAGAAATACTTCACTCATTCACATCTGTCTCTTAGTGAAGACAACAAGGGACACGTGTGGACCGTTACGGACCGCTTTGTTATTACAACACATATGGAAATATGATTCATGATCGACTTGTGCTTGATGAGGAGAAGCTTAAATACCATATGCTCCCTTCAGCTGAGGGACGAACTCTTTAATGAGACAATATGGACTCTGCAGCTGCAATGGACATACGGTTAATAGCTGCTGTTAATCAAAGCTATCATTGAATCACCTATCAGACATTTCCTGTGCTCTCTCTTCCATGCCGTGTTATTTTTCAACAGTCTCATGATAATTCCACATAGATTATCCATCTGTTCTCAAAATATGTATTATAACAACAGCAGCACCAGGTGTGCACTGTGAACAGAACATAGTCTAGTCTGAGCTGATCCTTCTGTTCGTCTTCTTCTAAATTGTAACTTTAAACAACTCTGTTTAAGCCACTTATATCACTCAACCACATAAAATTATCTGTTTTTGATAAGATACTTTTTCTCCAGCTCGTGGTGATAATCTGCTGGTGTTCATATTGTAACAAGCTTTTTATTTACTGCTGAGTCAAGGAAAGAAGAGATCCGTGCATAAAGACACACAAGCTAAGGGAGCTTGGTGTGTAGCTTGCTCAACAGAAAATACTGTACATCATGTAACTCAACTGCAAAGTGCTCAAATGGGAATATCAACAAAGTACATGATTCCCATCATAGTGCACCTGGGAACACCTTAAAATGTGTTTTCCTGGCTTCCACTGCACGTGTCTAATGTATCATAATAACAGAAAGTATTTCAGTGTCACATTCAGGAAATGGCCCCTCAAATAGAAAAGATTTCTGAGTGAGCAGCACTGACCGACTACTTTTTCACCAATTATCTCCATCCGGCATGTTTATGAATAAAATGAGCTCACGGTCATGCAACATAATTGCAGATACGCTGGCTGCTTTGGGCAACGATAGGCATCTTGGGGACGCGAGCTCCGGCTCCAGCTAGGAGCAGAGAGCAAGCGGGAACACAACGTCTCCGCCATGCTCGACAGGCGAAGAGCAGACTCGGAGGTTTGGATTTGGGAGTCATTATCAACAGACACGCTACATTCAACCCACACACAATTATCAATTACTCTAACAACTCTTCTCATATTCTCTAGTGGCCGGATAAGTGCAGGACAATTTCCCCCCTGTTCCCATCAGTTCTGATTGCTGGAGCTCCACCAGCTTCACGAAGCCGCTCAGTTCAGTAAATCCAATTTCCTCACAAATGGAGTTCAGCTTTTTGAAAATTAAGGAAAACTTAGGAAATGTGCTACATACACACACGATGTGGGGAAAAACATGCAGGAATGTGTTTTTAGTTAGCGGCTGTTTTGCACGCAGTTTATTTCCTGGGTTTTTCAAGAGTCGGCATAGATTGACGTGTTAATCCATCTTTAGGCAACACTGAACATTTTCCAGATGTTATTCTCTTTTCTTTTTTTGTGTTCATTGCATTAATAAAACCTTTTATTTACAATAGCCCTAATTTCCTTAGTTTAAATGATCGGTTTTATTTGTTTAAATAACCTTTTTCTCTTCTGTTTTACAGCTGTGGCTTTTAATCGCCTGTTTCTACCCATGCTAACGTCCTCGGTCCAGAATAAAATATCTCGATAAGTATTAAATTGAATGCCCGGGACATTCTGTACACACATTCATGCTCCTGAGAGGATGAACTGTCATAACTTTGATAACCCCATTCCCTCTAATTTCTCCAATACTTTGGGTTATACCCAAATACCTAAAAAAACTATTACTACTAGCACTATTTAGCAAAGGTTAGTACGATAGCACACTTAACTCAGATGGTGAACATTGTAAATGTACTTGATTAAGTAAGCCAGCATTGTCATTGTGGGATAGATTTAATAATAGCAAGTATGTGGGACCGGAGGGCCAACTCTAAAAATGCCAAGCAAACAGGGAATTTTATTAATTATTAGTACGCTTCTTATCTCATTTTCTTGCCCATGTGGAGAGAAAGAAAGCATGCTGACACTCACCACAGATTAAAATCTGTCAGTGGGACTATGTTTAGCCTTGTTTTGATCCTCTGGAGCAGAAAGGCTTGCCTGAGAGGGTTGAGGTTAGTCAGGTATGACCTCTTTCTACATATTTAGAATACAGAGCAAAGAACTGGTTGCTCTGGGACCAGCTGGGAATCTAGGGTACTTATATCTTCATCGCACTCCGGTGTACTATAGGCTGTAATCCCTTTACAACCCAACCACACGGGTTCACAGGTGCATTCTGGGTTCAGGTGATTGATAATTGAGCTTGAACTATAATAGACCCTATACTGTCTTTTGGCTTTAGGGCAGATTGTGAGCAAAAGTGTGCCACTGCTGGTGTTTTTATGTTAAAGGCGTGTGTGTGTGTGTGTGTGAGAGAGAGAGAGAGAGAGAGAGAGAGAGAGAGAGAGAGAGAGAGAGAG
>NW_022280034.1:3171322-3185807 GCF_004355925.1 Anarrhichthys ocellatus | reverse complement strand
GAGAGAGAGAGAGAGAGAGAGAGAGAGAGAGAGAGAGAGAGAGAGAGCAGTCCAGGTGAGTCAAGCACAACACCGGAAGCTATAACGTTGGTGTTCAAAATAAAAGCATGCTATTTTAGGTGTGTATGCACTTTAAATACGTATATGTTCAGTTATATGTTTTGTGTTAGGGTCTCTTTGTGTAGCACACGTAGTTATGATTTGTAGTCTATGTTCGTTTTAGAGATGATTTCTAACATTTTGTCTTTCCCATTCATGTCAATAAGAGGGTGCAAAATATCAGAAACAGTACGTTTCATAAAACCATTATAACAGAAATGTATTGTATATAATGTTTTTGTCTATACATACATTTACGGTAGCTGATACGTGTGTATATGCGGTTTACATATTCTAGACTGTATTTTATCTAACTTCTCTTGGATAGTTTCTTTATGCAGTTGTTTTGTACTCTGTATTTATCTGTATATATTTATATTCTGTTCAAATTAATAAAGGTTTATCTTATGTTGTCTCATGGGCATTCTTCATGGGTATTCAGTTGAACTGTTCTGAACAAATGATGACATGCTGCTATTCTTAAATCCTGCATGCTGTATATACTGAGGCATGCAGATACAGTGTACTAACTTACTTCATGTATATATATAATTTGTTTCTTATTGAACTGCTCAGTGTTGTCATCATCACTTGTGTACATATTTATTCTATGCTCATTTTATCTTCGTTCAGCTTTGTTGCCGTTACTTTTAGTTGTGTGTCTATTTAAATCTACATTGCTAATTCAACTGTGTGTTACATTGAGGGCAACAAAAAAGAAGTCAAATCTATTGTTTGTGCTCACATACTTTGCCAATGAAACAGATTCTTATTCATACTTGAGGGAGGGGACAGCGAGGTTATCTTAATTTGAAATCCATAACCGGAAGTAGACGTTATTCCTCTCGCAAGCTTTGCCTCCGTGCTCTAAACACGAGCGCCTCTCCAGCTCCACCGCACAACAACAAACGCGCTTTCTGCGGCAGGAAGAGAAGCAACAGAGAGAAAGAAATACATTTTAAAACATGTCGTTTTGTTAAAAGCCACCTTGTTAAAGTCACGAGTTTGATGAGGAGACGGTTTTAAAAAAGGACGGAGAAGAAGACGCATCCAGATTTCCTCTGCAGACTTTGTGGAGCAGGGACGTGAACGGTAAGTTACCAGGTTCATTTATTTGTTTTGCAAATTGAAATGTAAAATGTTAGGAGTTAAGGAAAAGAGTTGTAGCCTACACTTGTATCCTGTTGCCTTTAAGTTCATGGATACTGAAAGTAATAAATAAAACTGCACAGGTGTAGGAAGGTTACATTAATTACTAGGGGTTGCTCCCTTTTTAATATAAACACATTATCTGTAAATCACAGAGGCAATTAAGAGTAGTCTTTAAGATCTGTAACCCCCTTACAAAAATGGTTTAAAATGTACAAAGTCTCTTTGAGGTCTTTGTGGTCCTCGCTGGTCCCCTTGATGAGGTCTTTGTGGTCCTCGCTGGTCCCCTTGATGAGGTCTTTGTGGTCCTCATGGTCCCCTTGAGGTCTTTGTGGTCCTCTCTGGTCCCCTTGTTATCAGCGTGTGCAGGTTGACTGGGTGCAGACATAACAAAGTAACTCCTACAAGTATAAACACAGACACTCATTTCCTGCTCAGACTTCAGCTCCATTTCTGATCATGAATCAACAATTTCCTTGTCATGCACCCTGAATCCTATCTCCTTAAAACAAATCTCATTTATTTTATCTTATTTATTAGAAGTAGAGGCCTGGACAATGCTCTTTGCTCCTCATGTTGTCCCATTTGTGAAGTCTATGGGACATTAAGAGACTAGATCTTTGTATTATCAAAAGTATTTAACTTGTTTTTAACGACGTCTCTTTGTGTTCGTACTTAAAATCACCATATTCACTATTATTCTGCAGGTCTAGCACAGTTAGTTCAGAACTGGAATTCACAAATTGAATCCTAAAACTCTTTCGGGACTGTAAAACAGGGTTTACATTGTAGCCATTTTGGCACGTAAGGCCCAGAATTTAAACATCTCTCGGGTGCAACAGCTCACCAAAATCCTCCGTCTTCACAATTTACATCCCAGAGACGAACCCGAAACAATCCGGGGTCTATTTCCTAGCATGTGTGTAAGACAGAGTGGTTTACGAGTGTTGGCTGACCTGCCTTTGGGGCGCAGCAATAACAAATGTGAATTCTTAAAATGAATGGCATTCCCCTGTCTGTCTGCAGACACTTCTGGCTCCACACAGAGGAACTTCTCACGGTGACCCGAACTCCACAGTTTAGGTTTTAACAAGAATATGACGAGTCGGTGTTTGTTGCACACAAAGGTTTGCTTGTTGGTAAATTGGATTTCTCTAAAGAGGGATGTATGGTCTGTAGTGTGTTTATACCATACATACAGTACATATATATGCTCATTTAAGTAAATAAAGCACCTCGTCTGTTTATCGTGCACAGCTGCCTCATTTGTAAACAAAGGCTAAAACGAGATGATGATGACACGACGAAGAAGAACAAACAAACTGAAGAGCAGAGTGACTCTCCGAGCTCCGGCCTTCAATCCACTAAACTTCACATGATATATATATATATATTAAAATGTTTCTGCTTACCTCAGCAGGCTTGAAGAAGGGGAATCAGACAGTTGGAGGCCACGAGTTTATTTGCATTGATAATGTCTCCAGTGATTTTTATAAGCTCATGGCAACCTTCCCTCAAACATCCTCAGAGGAACTGCTTCGTCAGCATATCGGGGCGTTGGCGTCTGTGTGGAGCTATTTCTACATGACAGGTATATGATGACTCTGCATGTTTTAGGAACCGGTTTTTATTTGTTCTCATCTGAATCCAGTTTGTATTTATGAATGCAGCGTTCTTTGATCCTTGTTGAAGCTATGCATGTGGTTTGTTTGGGGAGGAGACAATTTCTGAGTTAATATAGAGTTTTGAATCCAAAATGACACAGTACTTTTTTTCAACAACGTAGTCTGTGAACATTGTTTTTAACTCTCTTATTCATTTGGCAAAATGTATCAAGTAAACAGATAACTTAAAACAATAGTCTCAAGAAGAGAAGAATTTGACAAAGCATCCGATGCCATCTTTATTATTGTTTAAGTCGTTATAATAAACGTAGTATTTAAAGGTCTAGTTTGCAGGATTTGGTGATCTAGCAGTGATGTTTCAGATCGCAAACCAACTGATCAAGCGTGAAGGAGAACTCTGAAGGCCGATGCAAAAACGCTAATGTCCCTCTCTGGAGGCTGTGTTCAGTTTGTCCATTCTGGGCTTCCGTAGAGACACGGTGGCCGGTTCTGTGAAACCCTGCTCCGTATCTAGATATAAACGCCTCACTCCAAGCTAACAAAAACACATTCTTATCTTACTTAATAATGTTATATTCCATTTCTGCCAATTGATCCCCCCCCCCCCCAAATGACACACGGTGACTTTTAAGAACTACAACTGAAAGACTAACATTTAAAGGACTCCAGGTTCAATACTCTGTAGAACAGAGATAAGTTATTCAACAAGAGATTTGTTGAACTTCAAAAGTCACAGATTTCTAAACCACAACGGATTATTTGTTGGTTTTAAGGTATTACTCTGGTTTGATACAACCTTTTGTAGTTAGATGGATGATCTAACGATGGCCACATGGCTAAAAAGAAGTCAGACGGGGCAAAAAACAAGAGCAGCCAGACAGGTTTCAAACACCCCCCCGGGTTAACTCAACATTTTTGGAAGAGAAAACAAAGGCGAGTGGAGAAATTATCACCCAAACCGTCAGTTGTAAACATCCATCACCTGCCTGCTCTCACCTTTTCCCTCTACTGCTTCTTGCTCACTTCCTCTTTTTATATATTCCCGTTTGTGTTCCTTCATCAGTATTATAACCAGCTGTCTGCGTTGTTATTGATGTCCGAGCTGGCTGACATTAGATGAAATAGTTTCTTTGGAATGCTTCCTGTTGTAGAGATGTGTGGTTTCTAATGCAAGGTGGCAGATCTGTTCACACTGCCCTTTGAGGAATCTCTAATCATCAGAACATCCTCTGAGGTAGCAGCGTGTCGCCTTTTCATGTGATATCAAGAGGTTAACTATAGTATGTGCACATAGTGTTCATGTGGGTGTGTGGCCTTAATCTTTTAATTATTTATTCGTTGGAACACACCTTGTTGGTTTGACTTTGGGAGATTAGGGAGACGTGGATGAGGTCATTATTAGTCTAAAAGCCCCTGTTTCATAATAATGTGTTTTTCTGTCGCGCTGCTGTGAATTTCTGCCCTTGAGCCGTTTACCTGGAGGTGAAGTCCCTCCATTCTTCGTGTGACGACTACGCAAACCGTTCCGCCGAAGAACAAATAGAAAGAGGGAAACTTTAGAAGACAAGACAACAATGGGAACAAAGTGGGAGGTGTTCTGCTGTCGGGCAACATGAAGACTGTTTTGTGTTTCTGGTTTTCCTCGGGGACCGGCATGTCAAACCCAATGCTGCTTCAGTATCTTGTGGGTTTCTTTGTTTACGTAGTGTCCCATTGTGTTGGATTTACTCTCCTGTCGCTGGCTGTAATTAGTGATGTTGCACAGTGTTTAAGACGCTCCTAAAAATAATAACAACACTGTGACTCGCTGTGGCTTTTTCAAACAATGAGCCGTGACGCTAAATAGGCCTCGGGGTCATTATGTCTGCACACGATAGAAGAAGGAATACATCACGACTGTATCTCTAAATCTCATTCTGCTGAAGACTCGCTGTGTGTTTCATGGTGTAGTTAAGGATCTGCTGCTACACTAAAACTCAGGCAACATGCTGGATCCACAACATGCAGTATGTTGACAAAACAAAGCGAGCGCAGTTGGCCTTAACCGTCACTCCTTCATTCCTTCAGAGGAAATTTAATAGTTTCTTTTAACCTGTGTGGAAAACCAGACCGGTTTTACTGTGGCAGGGTGATTCAGATCACAAGTCACAGAAATCAGTTTTGTAAACACTTTGTGTGTGTGTGTGTGTGTGTGTGTGTGTGTGTGAATAGCATGCAAATAGCATGCACGCAATTCATGTTTTTCTTCCCTTGTCAACACAGATCGGTGACAAAAAAATCCTTTTAAAAAATATTTTAGTTTCACTTGCCAACTTTAAATCACAAACTTTGATCATAAAGTTCTAATCTGTTTTTGTTTCATCGCTTCATGCTGCTCTTTGTTCCAAACCACACATCTTCGCTAATTCAAAGTGTTTGACCCATTATTGTTTCTATCGTCCAGCACTCTTCTTCCTCTCTTGTCGAGGAGCGACAGTTCGTTTTAATTCATGTCCATCCTTTGTATTACCGCTCCCTGCAGTCAGTTCATTACTTGTTCTCATCCCTGTGTTAGTAGAGCTATAAAATATGAGATATAAACACAACAGGGACCGCTTATTAAAACATTGCTCCATAGAGTATCTTTAGTCTACGTACTTTATACAGTTTTATTAAAAACAGAGGTCCGAGACGTCTATCTAATTAGTCGAGTAATTGATTAGTTGATCTACAGAACATTATGATGATAAGTTAGTCATTGTTCCAGCTTCTAAAATGGAAAGAATTTTCTGTTTTCTTAGTCTTGAACTGATCATCTTTGACATTTAGACATTTGAAGACATCAATATACAATAATGTTCCTTAATTGAAAGACCACGCAGCTCTAATCTAGATTTTCCACTTTCCCACCCTCCAACCTCCTTTCCTCGTGACCTTCTCTCATCTCCTGGATTGGTTTGGTATTCCTAGCTGGTGTTTTGTGCACAGCTGGACTGCACAGCTGTCTGAGGGCACCAGGAGGCTGGGGCCGAGGTTTCTGAGACCCACAGTCCCTCAGTCTGGGAGCGCGTCATGCCTACTCTTTATTTTACTTCTTCTTCTTCTTCCCTTTCTGTGTAATGAGTGTCTGTCCTTACCCAAGCAGGTGACATCTGTGATGATGAATATCTGAAGAATACAGCAGATAGAAAGTATTCAGAGGATTAAGCAACAGATCTATGACACACGCACGCACACACACACATCTACCACTTAATTCTCTCTGGTCAGACCTCATGGGAGTTTTGCTTCGGCCCAATTTTCAGGTACAGAGCACAGCGGCCATTAATCTGTCGACATCCTTTACCTCCCAAATTGCCATATTTTGTCACTTCCTTTCCTGGAGCTTTGACTAATGGCCCCATTTCAATGCAAATGGACCACGGTATCAAAACATCCATATTTTACAACTTTTAACTTCCTTAAAATCAGTCCACAGTCTTGTGCTTCATCCGAAACTTTTACCAAAAGTTACTCTTTTTCTGTAATTCATGCAGCTCCACCAGGACTTTCCCGACCTCTTTTATTGTGCCTCAGTAAAGAAACATGAACCTATTCTGCACAGCATCACAGTGCATTCATGGTGGGGATTGTTCATTTGAATGTGATTCCTAATATGGAGAACACAGTAGAATTTAGCTTAGCTAATTTATCAGGCCTGATATATATCGTGTATTCCTATAATCTTCTGTTTTCTAATTGTTTTGATTCGGTTGTGAATTCAACAGTTTGTTTCCTTTCAGATTGATTATGTATTCTGCAGAAATTAACTTAATTTCACTAATTAATTTCTGCAGAATAATAGTTGATTTCTCGGTGTACCACAGTTCAGTCTCATCCACTTATCTTGGCTGAACTGGCCTCTTAAAATCCACCGATTATTCAGTGCGTTTAGAAAATTCAAGGTTGTTATGCATCTGAACATGATGCAAAGTGAAAATTATGCAACCAATGCTGTTTTTTACTCTTTACCAGTACAGTGTTCATCCTGTGAATACTGATGACTGTGGAATAACCTTCCTCTCTGCTCCACTACTGTACCCACATTCATTTTTAAAATCTCTCCCAAACGTTTTCTTCCCCTCAGGATTGAACCACGTCGCTGCTTCTTCTCCTGCAGCCACTTTGTGAACGGCTCCCAAAGAACCGCTGCAGTACTGATTTAGATTTACAGTTTCGTAAACAGCCCAGATAAGATGTTCAGAGTCTGCTGCCCTGACAGCAAAGTCACCATCATGGACAGTGGCAGCAGGGGCAGTTCTTATTCAGAATATCTTGAAAGTGGACTCTGAAGTCTTTGAATTACTTATTTAGCATCAGTTCTGGTATGAACTACGGGGCACTTTAGATTTGCCATGGCTCTACGATGTCTATGTCGGTCGGTCGGTCCACCTCTTGACATGACCATTAAAAAATAAAGAATAGTAGTAGAACGGACACCGTGGTAAACACATCATGTTTCATCATCATCGTGACGTCACCCATTGGTTTGTAGACTGCCGTTTTGAAGCCTCGAGTTCCGCGTCTTGGCCATCGCCATCTTGGATTACGGTCGTCGCCATCTTGGCTTTTTTGCAACCGATGAGCGGAAGTGAACTTATTTGGACGACAGAAGGAGTGACGTAGAGACGATGTATACAGCTCTGGTAGAGACCTGTCAATCACAATGTAGCCCCTCCCTGAAGCATACTCTGCTTTATGTAAACCATCATTTACTAAATGAACATCATGCTGTATTGAAGAAGACTTGAAACTAGAGATTGAGACCATAAACTCATGTTTACAATGTTTACTGAGGTAATAAATCAAGAGAGAAGTAGAGTCATTTTCTCATTGACTTCTATACAACCAGAGGAGTCGCCCCCTGATGGACACTAGAGAGAATGCAAGTTTAAAGCACTTCTGAATTTGCTATGTTTGGCCCTTCATCCCAAAAGTAAGTTGTGCCAGGAGAATACTTCACGTAGCATGTACACGTAGCATGTACACGTAGCATGTACACGTAGCGTGCTGCATCCTCTGTTGTCACTTGTGGATGATTCTGCGAGCATGAAAAACAACCGTGTTCCCGGTGATCCGCGGAGGCAGTTAGTGTGATCTTGACATTCACAGCTGCTGCAGGGAGGCTTGTATGTGCTGAAGTACAGGCCTGGAGCCTCTCTTGACTCTCACCACCACCGCCGTCGTTTTCCCACTCACTTCACTCCTCAGCTGTGTCAACTGCCCGCTGTCCTGCTGTAATCCATCCCACACCTTCTGCTGGTGGTGAAGCCCACAGTCATTCTCACAGACTGTGGTCAGGAACATGAGAATAAAAAAGGTCCGCAGTTAAAGATGGAGTTGTTTCATCAGAGTAAAAATTGTCCCCAACCAAGGAAAAAACCCCACAAACAACCACACATCCCTTTGTCCTGTCCATCAACCCCTAAAAATGTGGTGACATCGCTAAAAAGAAGTCAGAGGAGGTAAGAAAAACAAAGCTTAAAGTAAAGAAACAAAAACAGTTTCACCATCTTTAAACATGCCTTTAACGGTCTTCATCCTTTTTGTTTAATTATCTTGCAGTTAGAGGTGCAGTGTGTAAGTGGGACGACGCCTCCCCGAGGCCGGTTGTTTTTAGTGTTTTTAAATACATTTCTCCTCCTCGTCTCTGTGATTTCTGCCCTGATTATAATCTCCTGCTGAGGGGCCACGAGATGGACATAAACACACACACACACACACACACACACTGGATTAAACACAGGCACTGATGTGCACAGAAACAACATACAAGACACGCAGTCCTGAAGGGAAGTTTTTGAAGTGGAGAGGCTGACCGTGAGGTGGGAGGCATGCTGACTTGAGAGGTGAAGAGGTGTCGGGGAAGAACGAGGGTGCGGATCAGAAGCTACGTGGGCGGTGGGATGCACGGTGGGATGCACGGTGGGATGCACTGTCGGATGCACTGTCGGGCAGTCGCTGCGTCACAACGTTGCATAAGAGCTTACGCAGGCAGAGGGGAGGCGGGTCTGGAGGAATCAGAGATGCTGAGAGATGGGAGAGTATTTCAAACAAAGTAGTTAATCTGTCCGTCACCGTTAGTTGTGAACTATTTAACTACTCTTAAATTAACTTTTTTGATGATTGATTAATTGGCTTAAGTAAATTTGTAAGATTCCAGCTTTTTACATGTGAATATTTTCTGGTTTCTTTACTCTGTTGCAGTAAACTGAACAGTTTTATGACACTTTTATGTCATTAGTTTGATATTGATTAGACACTTATACCTTAAATATGTAATGTATACCAACAGTGTACTTACCTTCTGATGATAATTACTTCAGATCAACTTCAAGCATCTCTTTTAGACCACTCAAGTCTTTTCATAGACTTAATGTGTTTTTTGCCGTATTGTGACATACAGTATATTTTAATATCCAACCAATAAGGTCAAGCCAATTATCCAACAATCTAGTTGCCCACTAATTACAAGGCTTTGGATACATTTGTTCCAGGAGATCACCACCCTCTTCGCTAACTCCTGGTTCTTCCTCCTCATCCTCAACCCCTCACTCCTCTCGCTGCAGTGCAAATGGAGTTTTCTCTAAAATGTGGGAGGATGTTTGAGGTCTGGCCTGGATGATCCTAGATGAGGATGTCTGAGAAAATACAGAGGTCTTGTGGCTGTTTCAGATGGAATGTGATGCTTTGCATGCGGGCCATCTTTCACTGTCCAAACAACGCAGACACGCCAGTATTCCCAGCGGATTCACTTCCCACCGTCTGCCCATTTCATTCTTTAAAATAAACAGCCGTTTGAACGTTCAATCTTCTCAATAACTTGTTTTCCCCTCTACATTCATGCTGTTATGTTGTTGACCACAACCACGTACAAGCAAGCAGCTATAAAATGAGAACGAATGGCATGTTTGCAGTTGTTCCTAATAGGCATTCGTACTATTGTCTCAGATATCCAGAGTACAGAACTGTCAACACATCTGTGCGTTTGATTTCCCTTCATGCTGCACCACTTCCCTGTTTCCTGAGCGGCCTTTGTTCAGGGTGTGCTGGTGGTTCTCAACTTGTCGGGAATCTTTGGCACATGGCTGAACATTAGGATAATAAACCGTAAGTGCTGTGGGTGGCAGTAGAAAGGGAAGAAGTGGGCCGCCTCCCTGTTCCTTAATTGTGTGTGTGTGTGTGTGTGTGTGTGTGTGAGTGTGTGAGAGAGTGAGTGAGTGAGCCTGGCAAACGCTGAACCTCATTTATTCTCATTTCTTCCCCTCCATTACACTGCTCTTCCCAATCGGTGCCTAAATGTATTGAGCAGTGTAGCTGTAGACTTCCTGTGCTCAAACACGTACAACTGCTCAAACTAATGTTGAGTGTTTATGAATGTAATCAGCTAGTCGTTGATCTAGCTGATTTAAATGTGTTTATGAATTCCTATCGTATTTGTACGATAATGTTCTGCATGGTGTTGCAAAACAGAGCTGAAAGGAGAGTGAATATTTATCTGGTGGAGACAAACACAACTCCAAATAGATGCTGATGTTGCGCAAAACACTGAAAAGAACTTGCAAAAACTATTACAAATCATGTGTTTCTAGAGGTGGATTTGACATTTTAGGAGCTAAAAAAATCTTTCTGTATATTACAATGTGTTACTGCTCTTTGTGTCTTATGAAACCTCCAGTAATACATCATGTATTACTTGTTACACTTGGTTATTAAAGTAAGCCAGCTGGGAGATCCCCAAATCACACAGAAGAGCCTCCATTCACTGCTGTTCACATATTATCTGCTTTGAATCGTCATGAAAGCGGTTCACGTCTCCTTTGAAGGAACTTTCTCAGAGGTTTCAACTCTCTCTGACTTTCTCCCGAATGTCTTTACCCTCTGATTGACGAGAACATGTTAACTTGTCGTCTTATCTCCATTTCATTGATTGTTGATTGATTTGTGGGTCGATTAAAAGGCCCATAGCGAGGTTCAGCGGTGTTGAAGGCCGTCTTTGAAGGCGCCTGTCAGCAGATGAATAATGTAATGATATGGTGATCGACTCTCTCTTCATTCACTGCATGCTCCTCTTTCCGTACGCCTCCCAATGCTGTTTGGTCTTCCTTTTTCAGTTTGGAATAGCAGGTGAGGGGAGCGGCCCTCCTAAGTAAACATCTGTTTCTGGTCTGCGGTTCGATTGTCTGTTTTTTAAAACGAACAACTCTTAAGGTTTTCCTCCAGAGTGTACACTAAGGCTCTATCCCAGTGCGACATGTAGGAAGCCGTCCTAAAGCCATCTGGATTGAGCTGCATTACATGTGGGAAGCCACAGTGTCCTCAGCACTTCCATCTGTCTGTAACATATTTATCCAGCATGTGAGGCACAGATGGGAGAGCTGAAGGTCTGTTTATCTTTAAGTAAAGCCCGGACAGTTTGCAGTTACCCTGCAGGCAGTTGGTGATGTGAATTTTAGCAAACAACCCCGATCCTGCTGATAAAACATTAACCAGTTAGCTGCTACTCCTCAAATGATATGCATGAGGGTTAGTTATTACAGAGATAAAGTATTCAGAGTGTGCATGAAGACTGGAAACAGTTAGGATGATTCTACCTCATGTGTTTAACACGTAAACATAAAATAGAAATGTGACATTGTCGTTTTACTGCAGGACTATCTATTGATGTGGCCTCTTTATAACCCCAAAACGTCAAACTGTGCCTTTTTAAAATATACAACTGTTTTAGAGACATTCTGTCAGCGTACAAACAAATGGGACCAAGAACACAAAGTGATCTCCCTGGTAGAGGTAACAGCTGGAGCATATCAAGAGAAATAAAACATTTCTCTCCACATCACTGCACGTAAAGTATTTCCTTTGTCGAGCTGTCTCTCCATCTTTAGCTGGCAATCCAGTAATTAAACCGGATTAAAGATGGTCTGCTGGTTATTGAACTTTGTGTAAACTGCTGTCAGTTTATAGACATTTATATATCATCATTATAGTTTATTGCACAGCTCTAGTTACAACATTGTAGCTGTGTGTTGGTCTCTGAATACGGTCTGAATAAGTCATGTACAGTGGTACTTGGGAAATATGATCTCTTGAGGCACAACTGGTAGTTAGTCCAACACTTAGGTCCTGCATTTATTTATGCAATTCAATTATACGTTGACACGAGGAGGGACAATTTACACCTTGAGAAACTGGCCTTTAAGTTGAGTGCAGTGGTTTAAAACGCAGTAGATTTTGTCTTTTCACATTTGCAGCAACATTATTCTTGTGTCAGTTGTTCCTTCTACTAGAGACAATATCCCCCTCTGAAGACATGATGGTGCCAAATGTAATTTGAATAACAGCCAGTCTGAGATAATGTTTGTCTGGTCTGCTCACCTCTGGCACTTTTCATCTTGTCTCATGCTCCTCTACATCAAACTTAGATATTGCTTTACCACTAATGCACCAGTTTAATGAAATACAGATGGACTGCCCTTCTTTACAGATGGCGACAGTGTGCTTCGTACCTTCTTTTGCAGAATTTGATTTTATATCGTTAACAGGTATTTCTCCAGTTGGAATCTTTATTTGTCATAACTTTAAACCTTATATGATGATAGAAAGAACTTTGATGAAAGGATAATCTTTTTACTGTACCCGGGGGGGTGATACTTAAGTGAACACGGGGCTAGTTTTGGTCTTCACTCTTGTTGACATGGAAAATCCCCTCAGTCTGGACTTTCCTCCATGCGAAGCCTTCATGACTCAGATTTTCCTCTTTCCCGCTGACTTCTATAAACACACTTGTCACGTTTCAGGTTTTTCTAACTCTCCACAGTGGTAGAGGTCCCACTGCTTCTCTTCAGCCGACTCAACAACATGCATTGTTCTTTTGTTTTTCATGCCCTCAGTGTTGGAGAAGAGAGAGACGGAGAGAGGACGAAGATCTGCTCACCGGTGTGAGCTCCTGGGATGCTCCACCGACCCATCCGCCATGCTTTTCTAAGGCCTCCAGAAGCTAAAGACAGGGTGTCATTAACAGGTAAGTGGAGCCTTTTGGACAAGATGTGGTTTCAATTTGAACCGAACCAAACTCTGAACTTTTTGGTTTGTTCTTGAAGTTTGTTTCTTTATGCAAGCATTCTCGCATTACCGCTGACAAGTTGCTGCTTTGATTTGTGTTGATTGTCTGAAACCGAGCGTTTCTGGGTGAGACTTTTATTGACGTAAAGAATTGGCTGCAGCTTGCCGCACACAACGCAGCGCAGCGTGCACCTCGCTGTGTGTGCATGTTAACACGCTCCTGCTGTGTGGGAGTTAGCGGCGGATCTTAATCATGGATAAGGGTTTTTGTTGTAATTACAGAGCTGGAGGCGAAACCCTAATCTCTTTGGTACATTATACGGTAAATCGGAATGCGGCTAAATCGGGTCACTGCCAACTCAATGTAGCCATCCCATTTCTGTGGATTTATGACAGGACTTACTAGGAGTAGATATTTCAATCTACAAAGCTCTCTCTCTCTCTTTCTCTTGTTTTCATTTGTGTCTGAAACTGATGAGCACCCCCCACTCCCCCCTGCCAAGCGCTAAACCTTCGTACCAGTTTCATTTTCCCGAGGTGTCCCTGGATTGCTTTGCGCCATGCGAGGGAGGATTATTTTGGAAGTAAACGGTCCAAAGAGTCGGCCGGTCGGCCGAGTTCGGTTTTAGCTGCCGTGTCCAGAGGGAGTGACATCCTCACGCAGAGGCAGCGCGGACAGTGATGGATGGCCTCTAGCTTTCTGTCTCTTTCTGGTCCCAGACGTGAGGCGTTGTTAAGAAAATATAGAGGGAAGCAGGCTGACGGGCCGCAGAGAGAGATGGCAGCTCGGCCTATGATGGATGACCACCTGCTGAGCATCCGCCACAGATGCAGATTAACTAGAATTGTGGCCTCTAAGGAGCCACTTTCAGTGTTTATAAGATACTGGCACTCCCAAACGTTTTGTGTCTCTCTGTTGGATAATAAACTTCATTTGACTTAGGAGAATAAACCATAAACCACCAGGCAGACTTACCCACAACATTACTGCAAAGCCACACTGGAATCATGTGTTGTAACTGGAATTTAACTTTAATTTCCCCCATGTTTTTTCTTCCTTGGCTATCCTGGAAGCCACGGCGTCGTCATTTCACTTTGCTGCTTCGGCCTGTAAATCAACTCCCTCGAAAAGGTGCTGAGTCATGTTAGAGTGCCCCCCCACCCCCCCAGCCCATAAAGAGGCAGTGTAAATGGCGGCATTCACAGAACTGATTTGCAGCCTTCCTCTTTATCCCAGGGCTGGTGGCCTTCGAGGCGGCTGATTGATGGCGTTTGTCGTCCAATCTCGGACTCTTGACTGAGACTGGTTTCTGTAGCTTCAGCTGCAGCGGGACGGGGACTTCACTGGTGGCGTGTTCAGAGTTCTCCAGACCCCCCCATTGAGACAAGACCGAGAAAGACCTTGAACTACCTCTCCTACGTCTCACTGCTTGAAGGACAAACTTTGTGCCAACCAGTGTGACCCAGTTTTTGGAGCAGAGAGAGGTGTGTGTGTGTGTGTGTGTGTGTGTGTGTGTGTGTGTGTGTGTGTG
>NW_022280034.1:3109195-3171312 GCF_004355925.1 Anarrhichthys ocellatus | reverse complement strand
GTGTGTGTGTGTGTGTGTGTGTGTGTGTGTGTGTGTGTGTGTGTGTGTGTGTGTGTGTGTGTGTGTGTGTGTGTGTGTGTGTGTGTGTGTGTGTGTGTGAGGCGGTGCCAGGGCATAGCCTACTTCTCGTACCCTACTTTACCCCTCAGAGCTCCGACTGCAACATCTCCTCCTGTTGTTTCTCTTTTTTTTTTTTTTGTTTTTTTGATTCATTTTGGCCAGATGGTGGATTACAGTTCAGGGCAAAGGCTGATCGCTGCCGCTGTCACAAGAAAGTGCTATTTTAGAAGCTGATCCACTGGTTTCACAGCATGTTACAGCCCTTAAATATCCTATCAAAGATGTTCAGATTCAACCAGGGCACAAATCAACACATGGATATCACATGTTGATGATAGCTAGCAGGAACGTTGGGATCCTTTTAAGCTATGCTAATAAATATTTTAACAATAGATCAAATGACTGCATGTAATGTGAAAGGGGTTGCACGAGACATTTTGGGGCTTTTCATCGTATTGTTTTGGTTTTCTGGCCCACAGCATAACTAGTTTGGTTCATTCTCGCCGCTCTCAACGACCTTAGTTCCAGCATCAGTAGGAAACTGTTTTTAAATATTGTTTACCCCGGCTAACATTAGCCGCCGTAAGCTAATTGTCACACCAGACCAAGTGAGGGTGTTGCAGCAAACACCCAGAGAGTATTCCTGTGAATTCTACTTTATATGTATGTGAGAGAATGTATTTATTGTTCCCAAGAGTAACATATTCTCGCTTTAAAACAATAAAATGAAGCGTCCTAGTCGAGGAATTGGATGTGCTGTGAACAGATACACAAGTTCCTCTTCTTCTTCTGCACTTCTGACCTCTTAAGGCTGCAGTCACACCAAATCAGGCGTTTCAGCGATTAGTGTCGCTTATGAACGGCTCATTTAACGCCAGGCAACTGCGCGACGATTAGCGTCTTTGTTCCCTCGTGTTTGGGTTTGTACATCTCTGGATCACCGGATACATTATTGGCCACCGCTGTGTGACGTCGGGTTGCATTTCTCCAAAAGTTATTTCAGTTTTAACTTTATGCTGCAGGCCGCTGAGTTTTTTTTGTTTTTTACCGGCCCACTGCCGCAGCCTTAATGCGTTGCCCACATTCAAATGAATGGGAGGACTGGCGTGACTGCAGCCTAAGGCCTTCTTGCTGTAGCTGATCGACATTAATTTCGAACTGAACTCTGGGACCTGCATTATTAACAACAGCAACCACAGGGATCTCTCCAAATATTTTACCCTTGACTATTGTATTTAAGCTCTCTTTGATATTTTGTCTTCTTTTAGCAATTTAGAGTTGAGACAGGCATGCACTCCTTGTTCCCATCATGTTCTTGTTTGATCGTTGTGGGACGCTTTGCCTAAATGTGTTTAGAAGACTGTAATACTGTCTGTACACGTGTCCTCTCGTGCATCACTGCTGAATGATCTTTGGCAGGTTTACCTCTCTAATTTCAGAGTGACTGCTTCTTTAATTAAGACTTTGCTCAGTAATTAACCGAGCTTGGGTGCGTTCCTGTCCGTGGTTTTTAGATCAGATTGACAGATGAGAAGCAGGACTGCAGCGTTTGAAGAAGATTTGTGAATCTTATTCTTACGTTTGCATTTAGCCTAGTTTCCCTTCTTCTTCTTCTCTTAAACCTCACAGCTTCTTTCTCTCCCCTCTTTTCACTCACATCTTTAGTTTTTGTCTTCATTACACTTGGATGAAGACTAAATCTTGACACATGAAAAGGCTGAAGCGTTTCTGTGGCACAGGCAGCCTCTTTAAAGTGAGACGATAACCTCATGCAGTTCCGCCGTCTTTTGACTCTCCCTTCCTTTCTGCTTGTTAGAAGCAGGGGAACTAGAAGGGTCTTTAACTGACAGCTCGCCGTTTCCCTGGCTTCCCGTTTCTTTCTCCTTTCTTTTCTTTTTAACTGGCTGACAAAGGCAGCGGAGGACTTTGCAGAGTGTAGTTTCCTCGGTCAAAGGAAATGGTTAGAGGAGTGGAGCAGGGGGAGAGGAGGTGTATCTGTCAGTAAGAGAGGCTGTGCTGGGAGAAGGAGGAAGGGGTGGGGCCTGTGCTCCCATTCACATTGGTGGTACTTGGCTTAAGAATGAGCTGGGCTGGGTAGGGGGTTAGAAGTTTTCCTCAGGAGGGTTGGTCAGAAACGGAGCCAAACATCCAGGAGAGCAGGCACAGAGTGCATGTTGTTGAGCCGACTGAACCTGAGACTGGAGGAGCTGAAGGCTGGATGATGATGAGGAGGAGCCGCTCGCACACCAGAGCAGACATGCAGGGAACAAACCGGGGTGAGACACTTTGTGGGGAGAAAGAGGAAGGTAACTTTATGACTGTGGTGATTTAAGGTGACAGGAGTGTTTGGTGATAGCTGTTCATTCTCAGTTTGACAGACACAATTATTTATTTCATAAAGATTAAGGTTTATTGCCTGGAAATATTTACAGCTGCAACAATAAGACGATTAGCTGATTGGCTGATTGGCAGATAATTAGTGGGCAGCTATTTTTGTTAATCAATTATTCACTTTTTCACCAGTTTTTACACATTCTCTGTCATCAAATGTGAGATTCTTCAGTTTTTCTTGTAAATTGATTAACTTTGAGACCACAATTGATCACTTATAAGAGAAAACTTTCACTCTTCTCAGTTACTGCTCATTAAAACAAGTGTGTGTGTATGTGTGTGTGTGTGTGTGTGTGTGTGTGTGGGGGGGGGGGGCCTCCGCTCTCTTTCAGTGCAGTATAATCATTGACAGCGTTCAGCGCACCAATCAAACAAACCAGTAGCTCCTCATGTGAAATGCCTGTTCAGTGAACCGCTTTCTTTGTGGGCTTCTTGTAGTCCATAATATTATTCAACCTTTTAGTTTCCAGGGAAGTCATTGAGATTATAAATCCTGTCCAAGAAAAGCTGCAACAACAGTGAGTTACAGAAACACAAAGTCAGTTAATCGGTTTGTTTATCCAAAAAAAGTAATCGCCAAGCTGTGACAATCAATTCCTTGTTTGAGTCATTTACAAAGCAAAAATGAGTAACAGTTAATCGACATTAAAAAACGAATCCAGCTCTAGTTTACATCTGGCACCGTGACCAGCTGTCTGCCTGTGAGAAGGTAGGTTGTCTACAAAACTAAAATAGCTTTGTTACACTTTTCCTCTTATGTTCCAGGAGAGAGAGAGAGAGAGAGAGAGAGAGAGAGAGAGAGAGAGAGAGAGAGAGAGAGAGAGAGAGAGAGAGAGAGAGAGAGAGAGAGAGAGAGACTCTCTCTCCGTGATGATCAGGGCCAGTATTATAACAGAGAGTTTTCTCTTCTTCTTCACCTGGTGTGGAGAATATTTTTAGACTCTCTCTCTCACCTCTGAGGCGGTGGATGTGTGTTTATGGCGTGGTGCGAACAAAGAAGGATTTAGTGCAGAGCTCCTTCAGTTGGTGTCAAAGCAGGTTTGTGTGACGTTGCGGTCTTGCTGGGCCGGGCCAGTAAACCCTGTTTATACTGTATCTTTGTAAAATGGCCGCCATTAAAAAGAGGCTTTCACACCGTTTGCCTGTCTGATTGCCAAACGCACACGAGAGGTTGCCCTGCATGCCAATGAATGTCATAGGAGTGAATCTAGACTGCTGTATGTGTGATGAAATCCACTGCGGTGAGTGGTGGTTGTGATATCAGGCCTTTAACTGCAGACTCTGTTTCACATTATATTCAGGGACGTCTGAAGTCTCAGAGTATTGATCTCGGCTGAATAGATTTCTGTTCTTTACGACGTGTAAAAAGTAAAGGGGCACTTTGGGAGAAGAATATCTGGAAAAGCTTTTATTCTGAAAGTCAAACTTTGACCTCTCCTCCGTTTGTTTGCAGTAAAAGCAAAGTACAAAACATTCAGGTAGTTATTATACTTATGCTGACAAATAACTGGCCACATTTTGAGTTCTTAAAATGTCAGCTTGTTCTTTAGTATCGTGTCTTTTACAACTGTCTGTTGCTTCATAGTTGAAAGATACTCTTAAATAGACTCAGATTTGATGAGCAGGTTTGGTACTAGACCCTGATTCTATCAAATGTAAAATTATAAATAATATATGCAATTACCGGGGCTGCCCTGAAGCCCCATATTCATTGTTTATCAGTTGGTTTGTGTTCATTAATCCAAAGCAAACTTGTTTGGTGATTAACACGTGTAACGCACAAAATAACTCGAATGTTGAGGGTCTTCTGGTCTTGCATGGAGGCCTGTGTGTCACAGTATAAGGTGCACATTCCTAAATAAATTTGTTTCACCAAATTACGACAAACCATAAAGGGTTAAAACCAATTAAAGCAAAGAACTGCAGCGAGCGCCTCACAATGTGTGTTGGCTTTTAGTGTGTCGGGTTTTGATCCAAACTGTTTTATGCAGAGCGATCACATTTAAGAAAAATGCACCCACTGCAGATTCTCTCTATATGAGTAATTCTATAAAAGTGTCAGTGCTGAAGGATTGAGGATAAAACTGTGAAGCTTTGGTGTGACAGCAGATCCCAGAGCTGCTGCAGAGCTGAAGGCTCGACGCAGGAGAAATATGACTTTAAATCTCTCTCAAGCCATGTGGCAACGCCAATGATGAGACATCAGAGTCGGCCGGTCCTCACACGGACCGGTACTCTAATTCTGTCCGTGTTTAGTGTCATTAGCCGGTGTGCCGGCACATTCCTGCTGCTGGAGGAGTGACTGAGTCCGTCTGTCTGCTGCCCGACTGAGTGGCATTAAAACCTTCAAGGGCTTTTCCAGACAAAAACAAGTCTGCTCGCAGTCAGCTGACACTGTCGACATTAGGGGGGGGTGATTAAAATGTAATTTACGAGCCCCGCGATGGTGTTTTTGCTGCAAATATGAGATGAACAACATTAATGTACTGCAAAACAATAAGTTTGATAATTTGATTACATTTCTGCTGAGAGTAAAGAGCAAGCAGTTTCATCTCTCGTTTATATTGGCCAGTCATTCTTTTTGATATGATTCTGCACATAATTTAATAAAAAAATGGATAAACATGTCAAATAAAACACAAGGAACACAAGACTGTCATTTATCAAGAGAAAATAACAAACGTGTACTGGTCCAACTACTCAAATGTGAAAATGTGCTGCTTTTCTTCATAATTTATGACTGTAAATTGAATATGTTTTGGACAGTTTGACCAAAGGGGCCCCTCTAATGTTTGAGGCCCCCGCTCACCATGGCAACAAAAGGGAGACCAGGGCCACATGATCATGACGGGGGGGCTTTAACACCAGCTTGAGACCCCTCTGCTTTCCTTAGCAGAGTCCAATGCATAGCACCAGTCATCTGGAGTCCAGAGGGATTAGAGCTCATTCACTCATCAGGACAGAGTTAGAGGGCAACAAACGGATCTGAGGGAAGCAACGGCAACTTAAGACCCTCTAGAGAAGGTGCAATTTACTCAAGATAACATATATTGGTTAGTTTTTACTTGAAGTTTGTGTAGTTCCTGGTGGCACGCTTAAGTGTAGATGAACATTAACCACCATGTTTGTTGCCAGAAAGCTACGAGTTTGACTTTATAGCCCAAACCAGACGTGCAGATCTTTACGTTAATCTGATGGCAGTTCAACGTGTTGGTCTCATGTGTGAATAAGCACCCACATCACTTTGAGACAGTGAGACGTGCTCAGGACCGCCGTTAATTAATTAACAAAAATACGTTTTAACAACCCTCGGTGATGCAGCTTCTCTCTCTCCATATTCCTTGTCTGAAAATGATTATTTTTGGTTTTGTCTTCCTACGAACCACCAGGTGAGTTTACCGACTGGTGCACATTAAACCAGCACAAAGGAACCTTTAATTTAAAATCACCTTTAGAGTGATTCATGTTTCACACCCAAGTATCATCTTCAGTAGAAGGAGTTTCTCTGACAGCTGCAGTTTGTAACAATCCCTGGGCGTTAGCGCAGTGCTGTAATCAGAGAGGATTATTTGTAATAAATATTGTTGTGGACTAAGTAGCTTTTCTCTGTGCATAGTGAAATCACATGAGATTAATCCTACAGGCTCTTCTCATTAGAAACACCACATGTCTCTCCTGCTGCCGTTAACTCACGGCTTCCTTCATATCGACTCTGTAGCATGAATCAACGGCACACACTGGTACATTTTAAACTCGTCGTGTTGAATACCTTTCTTGTTATATTCCCAATAGCTACCACAATCAAAGTAAAGTATTAACAGATGCTGGCGCAGTATTTATAATAGTAGAATTATATTTTTGTTTTGGAAGTTTCACATATAACAACATATTGTAGTACCTGATTTGTCCCAATCGGTTATTATGAGTATAAGTAGGGATCAGCCTGACATTGAGTGAGCTAATTAACGCGCGCTAATCACAGTTAAATCGCAGCAGGCTCTCCGTAAACTTGGCAGGTTGTAAAATGACTTGGCAGCATGGCCCTGTCCTGGCAGGTGGGAGTCTACAAGTGTCTGGCCAGCGTGCCGGCTGTCAGTCAGTCCCTCTTTCACCTCGTTAAGGAACACGGACGGGCTTCCCCTGCAGGTTAAGAGGGTTACCGAGTAGGTGACACAAGAGGGGAAGTCCGAGCTGCTGAGCTGCAGTCTTGCCATACTTTACACCCTCAGTCATATCTCGTGTGACTTGCTGGACGAGCCTGAAACTCAAGGACGGGACGCACCCGTCTGTCTGATATCCTCTGCTGTGACTCACCGTGGTGTTCTTTCTTTAGAGCACAAAGTCTGTTGTTTAGTGTGTTGTCCATGTGCACCATGACCTCATCACCATGCGTCCTGTCAGGCCATTGTTCTCTGCACAACACTCAACTGTTCAACCATCCACGAGACTCATTGTCGACACCGTGGTCGGTATGCGGCTGTTAACAGTGTCAATATTTACCAGCGGTTAGGGAGGGAAGCAGTAAGTGCTTTTGCCTCCTACGTTGTTATGTTTGATTAACACCCACCGCCACAGCAAGTTCGACCCGTCTCCTCTTCTCTGCGTTTCTGTTATCCACAGTTATGAACTTTAAGTTTCCCCCCAACGCTGATGAGATGTGTGGGGACAGTGGCCTTTGTTGTCAGCCGGGGAAATTGCCTGCATGTTAGGAGCCATTTTACGTCTCCAATGAAAGGAGAGCCTTTTCTTCTGCTGCCTCACAAGCCTCATGCCTCGAGCCCTCTTAGTGCTGCTTGAATGGGCTTCATGAATGGCCCGTCCTGGTTCTCTGTGTGTGGGCTTGTGGGACATTTGTATGCCTCAGTCTACTGTATATCATCTCTGTTTTGCCTCTGTTGTAGTTGTTAGTAGACAAATTCCTTGAATGCACCCCGGTGAGGAGCTCGAACAGCTAGAATTTGACCTTATTAGTATCTGGCAGGAAAAAACATGCCAATTCAACGAGTGGTTAGTTTCCGAGATGAGATGATTAAATATCACAGCAACAGGTCTGAGTGTCAGCTATTTAAAAGAACACAGTTAATTCAGGAAATGTTCAAATACCAAATCATTTTAATGCTCAGCAAGCAGAGACCTGAAACAACAGCAAATGAGGAAGCTATCCGCTTCTGAAGACTTGTGACTTGACCTGTCCTTGAGGACGGACCTGGGACTGAACTTCAGACTTTGTTTTTCTGAGACTTAACTTTGACTTATCTGAAATGACTTGAGACTTGAGAGTAGACTTGACTCAAATGACCAGATCTGACTTGAGACTTGCTATTACAAGACGTAACACTAGAGGCGCTCCTGCAACGCTTGACTTGGAATTTCTCTTGTTGTACCTGAGACTTCCTATTAGTATTAAAAGACTTGAGTTTGACTTGTTGCACTGCAACCGGAGGTTTCCGCCTGGACTTGACTTGGTCTTGTCACATGTGACTTGAGACCCCAAAGACTTGGAGATTTAAACGTGTCTTCATCTTTGTGAGCCTCACACTGTTGTTCTTCTCTCTCAGAGAGAGTGACCCCTCTGAGCTGCCACCATGGCCCTGGTTCAGGCTCTGCCCATATCTGGTGAGCCACACAACCCAGGCCACAGTGGAGGACCCCGCAGGAGACACCCCTCCAGCTCTTCACCCCCCATCAACGCACCCCCCTCCGCTCTGGATCCTATGGGTTCTGTCAGCAGCCTCATCGCCACCCGCCCCGGCCCCTACCAGGACCACCGGTCTGTCGTTGAGCTTGGAGCGAGGGTGCGACGGCCCACGCCAGGCGCCTCCTTCCTGGGCTCTGAGTCGCCCTTAGACCCTCTATTACTTCAGAGCATCCCGCCGTTCAAGCAACAGAGCTCCACGACTTCCAGCAAGGGGCTGGAGAAGGAGGGTGGGAACGGGAACTACACCTATCTGAATGAGGACTATATAGGCGACTGGAACGACAACCATGTAACACGAGCCAGCCCAGGAAGTGATGCAGGCGAGACTAAAGGATCAGGGTTGAATGGGAACATGGGGGGACCTCCTCCAAAATTGATCCCTGTGTCTGGGAAACTGGAGAAGGTGAGTCTTTGAATAAAGTAGCTTGAGTTCACTGATAAAATCTTACATTACATATACATGTTGTAGGTTGTGGTGCTCTTTAACTGTATTGCAATATACATTTATTATATCTCTGCTCTAGAACATGGAGAAAACAGTGCTGCGGCCCACCGCCTTCAAACCCGTCATTCCCAAGAGCCGCTCCTCCATGCAGTACCTCTCCCCTCGCCACTGTGCCAACATATCAGAAAGCCAAAATAACCTGAACCTGCTGAGCCCCACCCACATCGAAGTTTCGCCCTCCTCCTCTGAGAAAACCAGCTTGTACAGCCGGGCCCGCATCAGCTGCCAGCTGACCGACTCCGGGCGCAACTCCCTCTGCAGCCTCCCACCTTACGGCAGCGGCGGCGGCTACAGTCTGGCATCAGGAGAGGCCTCCGCTGGCCACCTGGAGCCCATGAAGAGCGCTCCGCCGGTCAGCGGACACGGACACTCCAACTCGGACAGCGGGCGCTCGTCCTCCAGTAAGAGCACAGGCTCCGGCTCCATAAGTGGCCGAGGTCAGCCTCTGTCGGACAGCGGGTCCAGCGGGCGCTCCCCTGGCCCGGTGGAGGGATACGAGGGAGTGGTGAGGGAGCTGGAGGACAAGCTGAGGGAGAGAGAGCTGGAGCTGCAGCAGCTCAGAGACAACCTGGATGAGAACGAGGCTGCAATTTGTCAGGTTGGTAGACAGTACAGATATTTATATTCTATTTAAATCAAGCTCTGTTGGAGAACTTGACACTGCAAACCAAACTCCTCTTTCAATGACGGGACCTATTTTTTGATCTGTAAATCCTAATGGATTTGTTGCTCATGTCCTTCGTCGCAGGTTTATGAGGAGAAGCAGAAGCGCTTCGAGCTGGAGCTGGAGGAGCTGAGGCAGGGCTGTGCCACCAGGATGCAGACGGCCTCGCAGAAGGCCCAGCGTGCACAGCAGGTGCTCCAGTTGCAGGTCAGAGCCTCCGACAAAAAAAGCTTGATCAGGTTCCACTACACACCAGTGGTGCTGCCATTTTCCTACAAATGCAGTTAAATAACAGACTGATAAGCAGTCCACAAAATTCATTTTTAATTGATTGAGAGGAAGATCATGCAGGGCGACTTCATGCATATGTAGCAGTCAAACCTCTGTAAACAAAAATATAAGTTACCAGGAATGAGTTGACTTTAGAGCAAACCATATGTGAGAGTTGCTGCCATTTGCGTACATCAATGACAGATAGAAGCAATACCAGATAGAATTTTAGCCACTTTTGACTTAGTTATGACATTCAGACGTGCGTTGATCTACCTTTTTAAGACTCGGACTTACAAGGAAATTGCTACGGTCGTCTTGTACCGACACTGGCTGTGTTCATGGCCGCAGGTTTATCAGCTCCAGCAGGAGAAGAAGAAGCTGCAGGAGGACTTTACTCAGCTTCTGAAGGAGCGGGAGCAGCTGGAGGAGCGCTGCACCTCCTTTGAGCACGAGAAGATCCAGCTGGGGCCTCGACTGGAGGAGAGCAAGTGGGAGGTGAGCGGCTCGACAGGAGTTCAGCTGAGGGACGTTTTTTACTCGGTAAAGCAATGATCACGATAAAATGAGACGGTTCGGGCTGTAAAGTTAAAGTTTATCACGGTGCCATCATTTATTGATTTCACCGTTTCCCATCCCTCCTTAAACTCCGCATCACTCATCTCACTTTAAGCACTGCACATATTATTCCTGGACTTTTTACTTCAGAGCATCAATCTGGCCATGACAGCTTCCCCATAATATATATATATTTATGGACACGTTTATGTCCCTAATTAAAAGAAATAGAATAAAACATCATGTTCTCATTCATTCACTTGATACAGGAAGTGAAAATGTAGCTGTACAGGTCTTGTGAGTGCTGATCTTTTGGAGATCTTGTTCGTGTGATAATCAGACGACTAACATTATGACAAGAAGCACTCTCATCAAGAGAACAAGCTCCAGACATGGATCAATAATGACATTGATCTTCTATGCTGTGAGAGACAAATAATATTGCCACAAGGAATCATTTCTAGAAGTCTAGAGATCTTGGAGAGTGAGTGTATTTGATCCCTGAGACTGATTAACTGAATATTTCTAACAATTTTTTTTGTCATTCTGAATTGAATCATTGGTAAGAGACGTGTTCTGTGGCTTATGACTTGCATTTAACAATTTAACGGGACGCGCAACAAAAGTAATCCTGGCCACTCTTACACACCATTCATGTACGTGAATATTAGTGAGGAGGATCCTTTTAAGTGTGCGATTTCATTTCATTAATGGATAGTTACGTGGCTGGATTATTTGGAAGAGAGAACGCCCGATTGGTAAGTAAATTAAAGTAACGGTTCAATGATTTACTTTACCTCGCTGACTTGTGAATGGAATGAAATGAAAATAACTTTCAATTGTAACCCTATTTATACTTTTGCTTTACTAAGCTGAATAAAGATCCTGGACCGTTTCTCTTCTCCCCTCAGGTCTGTCAGAAGTCGGGGGAAATCTCGTTGCTGAAGCAGCAGCTGAAGGAGGTGCAGGGAGAGTTATCCCAGCGCGTGGGAGAGATCGTCTCACTGCGGGGTCAACACAGAGAGACTCGCGGTGAGCTGACCAACACCCAGGTCCAGCTCCAGGAGGCCCACGGCACGACCCGCACGCGAACCCTGGAGCTGGAGGTGTGCGAGAACGAGCTTCAGCGTCGCAAGAGCGAAGTGGAGCTGCTCAGAGAAAAAGTGGCACGCCTCGAGGGAGAGCTGTCTCACCTCAGAGACGCGTTGGCCAATCAGGGCTCAGGAAACAGACAGTGCCAGGTGTTCCAGGAGGCAGAGGAGCACCTGCTCGCCTACGAGAGCGACGAGGCGAAGGCCCAGCGGAAGAGCGGCGCCGAGGCCCTGCAGAACATGAAGGCGCAGATGGACAGGATGAGGGCCGAGTTGGCTTTTGAGCTCCAGCGGGCCGAGCAGCAGACGGGAGGCTTCGAGGAGGAGCGCCGGATATGGCAGGAGGAGAAGGACAAAGTTATCCGCTACCAGAAGCAGCTGCAGCAGAACTACGTGCAGATGTACCGCAGGAACCGAGAGCTGGAGCAGCTCCTGCAGGAGCTCAGTCAGGAACTGGAGAGCAGAGAGGAGGACGAGGGCAGCGGCAACGAGATCAACTTTGATGAGATCGCCGCCACGGAAATTTGACCCCCCGTGTCTCTCCATCTTTTGATTTGCACTACTGTCAGCTAAATGTTGTTGTTTCCCCCCGCTACATGTCACAGATCTGATCTCTATTGTGCTGTTTAAGATGACAAATAAGCAGATATCACAAATAAAAAGACAAACATCTTTAGTGTAAAATCAGCCACACTTCAGTTCTTTTCTCCAAGGAAGCTTGAAAGCCAGTGACTTATCAGTCGTTAGTAGGCCAGCTCAGTCCTCTTCTGCCTCTCCGTTAATGTCTCTGTAACTAACTAGACATCTCTCCCATTTCATGCATTTGTGGGAGAATTTGTTATGTATGAGTAACTTCACTCAACCTTTCACTCTCCTCCTCCTGAGTTGGTCATGACTCCAACTCGCCTGCTGGGTTTAACGCCACACTCCCACTCCGTGTTAGCAGTCAGCTCTCATTAGCGCAGTTAATTTAGACGGAGCCCACGCTTGTTGTCCGCTGTTCAGCGTGTCACGATAAGAGCGAGTGAATCAGAGCCGGGTGATGATGACGCTGGATGCAAACTCATCATGACCAACAAGTAAACAGTAGATGTTTCCAAAATATGTCTACTTCCTAAATTTGTAGGGACAAAAACACTCAAATTTTCCAATCATATAGAGCACACATTTCTTGTTTTTATCAAACAAAGTTAAAGCCCTCCTTCAATTGTTCTCACATATCTTGAACAAATCATGAAAACTACCGAGTGGCTATGATATAGAGTAGTGATTTCAGACTCAACCCTGAAACCACAGCGGTTAAATGGAATTGAATCACACCTGTGTGGTGCTCCTACAGTGACATGTTTAATTGTTTTCTATTGGGTCAATCAAGGAAGCAACTGAAGCTTCTTAAATCACATTAATGCGAAACCTGTGATTTCTGCCTCCCAAAGAACTCGCAACACCAAACTGCTGCCTTCAATTCTTGTCTTTTGTTGCGTTCGCTTGCTCCTCGGTAGGTCTCTGTTTGGAAGTCGCTCTTCATGAACTTTTAAGTCTTAATGTGGAAACACAGATGCTCAAAGATGTGTTGTGTTACTCAGAGCGTATAAACAACACGCGATAGCTGTTTCCTTTCCCTAAAACCACTAAAATAATGCTTTACTGCCTCGTTGTCGGGGTTAATGCTAATAAATAACTTTTCTAACGCATCTACTATGTGGACGGAAACTAACAGTTGCAACCTAATAACATGTAACGAATTACATGTGAGCAAAAAATGTATATAATGTATGTGAATTGATTAAAAAGTTTCTTACTTTCCATCATGTTTTGTTCACATGAATTTTACCTGTCGGGAAGTCATTTTTCTAATAATTCCAGCAACACACGAATGCAGCATTTGTTACGTTAGACAAACTATAATGCTATAATAACTAGACCTTTGTGATAAACAGTGTTGAGAGTCCTCGGAAGGTAAGAATCACATTGATATTATAATGTATAAGGTATAAAACCAAATTAATATTGACTCATAGTACAGAGTATACCCTTATATCGCCCATTCCTACTGTTTTAAATTAGTTCTACTAGTCATAGTAACTTACATAAAACCAAAAGTATAACACCTGATCATCAGTGTGGGAATTCAGTGTATTTTTCCAGTAAAACGGAAATGTTTTACACTTAAGAAAACTGCTTATAAGAGGTTGATTACTGTGTGTGTGTGACAGGAAACACACACTTGTGTTTTCCCACCAACCTTCACAGCATAAGCTCCGTTTCATGTTTATTTACTTCCCCGTACGACAGAACCGAGAGAAAACTGACTTTTTGTTCCTCCATCACTGCCGATTGAACCGTCGTCCTCCGTAAATAACTGACCAATCGCAACGGTTTCTTCCTGGAGGTGTCGGTCCATCTCAAAACAAATACAAGCAGAGCCACTGTGAATAGACCAAAGCAATGTCGCACATTATATGTTGCTCCTACAGATACCTGTGTATTAATGTTTGTGTGGATGTTTGTTCTGGTTCCTCAGTATCATTTTATAATCCACAATATTTGTATGAAGACATTAAATGTATATTTTCATGCTGTATATCTGTTGAACAAACCTACAATGCTTTTAATTAAAAAAAAGACATTTCAAAGCTGTGTGGTACATTCAGATTTGTTCTCTCCGGTTCTCTTTGTAACACAATGATCGTAATTCTCTCCGATGACGACGTGGGTTAATTGTTCTCATCTCCTTAACATTGAGTCGATGTTTTAAGGTTTGTGGTTTAGTGAAGCCTTCAACACATCCGACATTAGAGAGCAGAAATGTTTCTGAACATCTCACGTCGCCCTCTGCAGGTCAAAATGTAAACTTTGAGTCAACAACATGGAGCTTTTAAAAAGGCAAGCAGGTTACAGTGCGTCATCCTGCATATTTAAACAAACACTGCTGCACTACTGCTTTTGAGAGGATGTTAATGCATAGAATGTTTTTTGAGAGCCATTTGTTCCTGGATTGTAATAAAGTGAAATTTAAGGCATCAGGAGCACCATATTTTGATGATTTCTGGATACAAATTGAATTTACTGTAAATGTCTTGTTTACTTTGAGTAATTCCATGACAATATTCCTCTCATATAGTCATTCATGTGCATAATCCTCAAGTCCTGTGATCAGCTTAGTTGCTCAACACTCACCAGAGTCCATGTAATTATTCCCAACTTGAACACGAATGGCATACCTGACCTCAGATCAGTGTGTTCAGGCCGTCTCCGTGTTTAGTCCCAGAAGCTAAATCACAGAGCGCGAGTCTAAAGTCACGACCGTAGTCTCAGTCTCCTTTCAAAATGTTTTTCGGGACTTTGACCACGAACACCATGGGGTCTTTGGCCTTGTGGCTGAAGGCTTTCCGGATGACGTCGACAGCGTGCAGATGGGTTACGCCCTGCAGCGAGACTTCGTCCACAGACACCAACTCGAATCCAGCCTGGGGACACGAGAGGGAACGTCAGATACAGTGAAAGATAAAACAAATGGAGTAAAGTGCAAACATTCAGACAGCGTGTTAATGAGATGTAAAATAAAACCCACTGAATAATTATATGCTCGAAGGTACTGCAGAAATGTGATATAATAAAACATACTGGTTTTCCATCAGTCATGATTGTGTAATGTATTAAATGACATTCTACATGGTATTAAAAAGTCTTACCGTGCGTTCCAATACACATACTAACAAACTATTTAGTATGCAAGAAAAATATTTAGAATGACCCTTATAAATAATATGTAAAATGCAGTATGTCAAAAATACCAGGAGGTTCTACTGCATTGCTTTTCTGGCTATTTTGACCCACAATCCTTTGCGCAGCAGTTCAAAATTCAAGGTGCCATGTTATGAGGAAGTAACATGTCCCATACATGCATACTGCGTGCAACATGTACGTACTTTGTAAGAGCAGCTGTAATATGTACAAAAAGTGAAAATAAAGAGTATTTGAACTATAACGCAGCTAAAGATTTAGATTCAGGGTGTACTCAGCGTCGCCTCACCTTGAGCACTTCACAGGTGGAGGCAGCTCCTCCAGGAAAGATCTTCTCGATCTTCACCACCGGCTGAACCTTCGACTCCATCCCGCCAGATATACTGATGCCTGAAACACCAGAACACACAGGAGTGGGTGGGAGTCAGTGAAGCAGCTTATATTTGTGTACCGACAGAACACCAGGTGTTCCACAAGCACTGGTTTAATATGTAAGGAGGCAAAGAGAGGAGATGTTGTGCAGCTGGTATTTTTGCATAATTTTTCATTAACATTAAGAAGAAATACAAGAGCCAAAATGGTTTACAAATACGCTTTTTAAATCTGTAGTAACTATCATTCCCTTTATTTAAAATCATATTTTCTCACTCTTTTCTGGTATTTAGTTAGTGGATAGTTTTGGCTTGATTTGTGCAGGTTTTGACACGTGTGTCTCAAAGATTTCTGCCGCCAATTTCATTAATGGTGCCCACAAAAATAACAGAAATGTGTCCCTGTAATCCAGACACAACAATGTGAACAGGTTTATAGGGACTACTTCCTCAATACAAAGTAGTTCTTTAATAGAAAGCATTCATGAATATTTCATATGTTGCTGCGATTTATCATCCCACTCCGGCCTATATAATTTTATCATCTGGTGTTTTATCATCTGTGTTTGTTTTTATTTGCATTTGTCTTTATCTACTGTTTTTTTCCTATAAAGAAAAGTAAGAAAAGTGCTATTTATAGACAGGTGGGTGGAGGCATTAAACAGAACTTGCATGTTTATCATTTGGGTGAACTGACCCTTTAAATGTTGACAAATTGTACATATTTATGAGATGTTTCTGGCCTTAAGTCAATCCTATACATTTACCCAGAGACTGTTTGGTCTTGGAGATGCTGACTGTTTTGAGCTCGTACTCCTGTTCAGGCTCAGAGCCGTTGAGTCCGTTCTCAGAGGCCTGATGCCCGTTCATCTGCTCGCTCCCGACTCGCTGACCTGGACTCGTTCTGAACACCTGCGACAACGAGGGCCGACTCCTGCGAGCAGCGCTCTGCAGCGTGAACACGGTTTCTTTACTCCGGTCTCCACTTCTCTCCTTTTTCCCTTTGGAGTGGCCGTTTCTAAACGGGGACCTTCCCCTCTCTGAGGTCGTGTCTGAGGTTGAGTGAAGTGAAACCTCGTCGAAGTGGACAGAGCGAATGGTGCCGATGTCTGTCCGGAGAGGAGGACGGGGGTCCGGGCCGCGGGCCAGCAGCCAGTTGGGGAGCATGGCGCTGGCAGAGGGGGGTCGGAGGTCTGTGTCGTATCCGTCCACTGGTATGTCCAGCAGCGGGGTGAAGAACCTGGAGGGACGGGGCCTCTGCCCGGACCCCCGGGGCCCAGACACGCTGAGCTTCTCCAGCTCATCCAGTAGGTGGCTCTCCTTCTCCACCTCCTCAGCATTGTGGAGCTCAAAGCCTCCTCTGAAATCTGGAGGGAAACCACAGGTAGTATTTACACCTTCTTTTACAACATGTGCACTTGTACTCAGGCTGTGGTTCAACATGGTTAGTGTAGAAGCCCATGTTAAATTATGCATGACAGAAAAGATCTAAGGTATAATATTCAAATCAAAGATACAAAGACATGCTTTTCAGAGAATATCAAAACACAAAACTAAAATCCAAAACTACATCAAAATGAAGCACTGACCCGGGATGGGAGTGATGAGGCGCCGCTTGGGTGCTCGACCGGATGTGGGTGAGCGAAGAGGAGGAGTTTGGACTACAACACAGAGAAGAAGAAGAAGCGTAACTTGAACTGTTCAGAGCCGAGTCCATGTGATCAGACTGATTGTGACAAATCCAGCATGCTTCACACGCACTTGAACGATACTTGAGGATGTCGTAGGCCTCGACTTCGACAGGTGTCACCATGTTATTGAATGCACTCAGATCAGGAGGAGGAAGCAGCATCCTGAGGAACAGGACAGCAGCAAAGGAAAAAAAAAGACGCCGAGTCATTTTCATCGTTGTGTTTCATTACAAAACATTTTGAATTAAGTCATCAGTGTGGAACATTTGGAGTCGAGAAAGATTATCCTGAAAAATCCTTAATCCCCTTCTGGCAGTATTTGTAAAACCACAGTTTCTCTGGCTGCATTTTAGGTAATTTAAAGTTACTATAAGGAACTTTCATTTTGTGTTGATTTTGTGGTAGTGTTTCCGAGCACCAGAATCCCTTTAGAAAACCTCATTTTACTGCAGAAGGGTTCTGACGGTCTGCTACGCTCAGTCCTCGTTCTGGTTCTCCCGTGCCTCCTTTCCCTCCAGTGGGCCCAGCAATAGGTCCTGGGTCTCCAGCAGCGTGGTGTCGGTGTTGGCTCCCAGAGAGGAGAAGCTCTGCTCCTGGCCAGAGGAGGAGGAGGAGGAGAAACAGCTGCTGCTAGGAGCTGAGCTCTCCTCCTCACACCAGAGCTTCCAACTGCAGGTCTAAGGCTGCAGAGAAGTCAGATCTGGGTCTGTCCACGGTGGACTGGCTGCTGCCATTTCTGATGAACGTGCATGATTTCGTCTGATTTTGCGCGGAATCCGACCCGGTGGCACCGATGACAAGCATTAAGAATAACTATAGAAATAGACAATCTTAATTATTACCGGACTTCCCTCAGCAGCAGCAGCTTCTCCGGTCGGTCCAGCACGGCCAGCAGGTGGCGTATCAAGTTCTCCACTGACCGCTCTGCCACGTACTGTTGAAGAGTATGAACAACAATTTAGTTATCCGGTTGGCAATGACTTGATGTGTGAAATATATTGCGTGATAAAAACTGTCAACACAGACTCGTCTACACGGGCAGCCTAAAGGTCAGCACATCCTTAAAGCTACAACAGTCCGTCTGCAGCTGTGAAAGCTTCTCACCCTTCGGCACGTCTTCATCACAGCAGCCACCTCCTCCTCGGTCAGCAGCCGGCGGGCCATGTCCTCCACCGCTCCCAGCATCTCTGAATTTGGCATCGCACTGACCTGACGTCCCCCTGAAAACATCACAGGGGCAGTCCAGCTTAATAGGAGTAAATGATGTTACCGACGGGCATGCAGCAGTTACAGTCTGAATAAATCTGCTCTATCGGTGAATAATTGAACCAGCCTGTAAAGATCTTTACTCACTTCTCATAAAGTGTATGAAACTGTTCAGCACAGAAGGATTCACCAAGCAAAATTGAATCTCACATTTTTAGTGTGTATTAATCCGCATCTGAAAATAGTCCCCAACAAATGCACTATTTTCTCTCATTCGAGTAATGTTTGATTAAACACTAGAGTGCCCAGCTGTTCTAGGGAAGTGAAACTGTGTTTTAAGATGAACATCTTCAGGAGTGAAAGGTTTTGGTGCCCGACGGGGAAGGCTGTTGGTTTTAGTCCTTTCATGGGATCTGTTGAAAATATAGAATAATGTTTGAAGCTGTAACCTTTTGTAATCCTATGTGTTCTTGTTTACTTGTGTGATTGTCTTCATAGCACAAACGTGCCAGCGTCTTCTGTGGGCAATTTAGAGAATCATCTAATTACTGTTCAAACTAAGGTGGGCATGTTGCAACTTAAAAGCATGTTCTAGACGGATAAAAGCCGCTACCTTTGCCGGCCTTGCTTGTGGACGGGGACTTGGAGCGGCCCTTGGAAGTGTCCCTCTTGCGTCCGCCCTTGAACAGCAAGTTGACGAAGGTCTTCGAGCGCTGCAGCGTGCTCTTCTCCTCCGGCTGCTTCCCTTTCTGCTTCTTCTCTTTCTTCTGCTTGATCTCTAAGGCGATTGGACAGCAACGGTCGGCCATTTGTGCAAAATTTCAACCGTGTCATGTTTTGGATGTTACTCGCTCTCCGCTCGCCTCACCTGCCACGGTGACTTGGCTCTGGGACCTGCTGATCGGTCGGCTCGGTCGGCTGAGAGCCAGCAGCACGGCCGTCTTGGTGGACTCTTGCCTCCCGCTGCCCTCCCCGTGGATCACCGTGTCTCTGAGCAGAGTGGTTCGTCCCAGGCTGCAGGTGGTTTCTGCAGCCGTCCTCTGAGAGGGAAGGTCCGTCTGCATGGCGGTCTCAGTTCGGCCTGACTCCAACCTGGACAGATGAACAACTAAGTATGCACATGTTCAGCTTTTTCAAGGCCTATAGCGCAAGATAAAAGTTCTACGTTGTTTCGGTCTAGTGTTTCTTGAAATCTCTGAACACAAAGACGCCGACCCTGACCTCTGGTCCTCAGTAGAGATGCAGACATCCACCATGTCGGACCCAAACGGCATGCTGGGAGGGAACATGACCTGCGACAGGCCGCTCAGAGAGCTGACCGGCGTCCCGGATGACAGAGAAGAGGCGGAGGAGTTGGATTCTGACCCCTGGGAGGAAGATTTCTGAGTACCGTTGGCGACTGAGGAAAAGAAAACAAAGAGAACGAACTCAAATGGATCCAAGCGTGTCACTGAGTGTCCTGTGATCTTCACAGACTCTCAGATGGAGCCTCACACAGACCAGATAGCTTTCAGCATAATGAAAACAGATACATACGCTTATTGAGCCACCTGTATTCCGCCACCATCTCTTTATAAGCAGGGTATCGTCCTGCTTCCTGTGAAGATATGGCCACAGATATGCAAATGAGATACAGTAGAGACCTTGAAACTTTTATAGGATCGCTATATTTGATAAAGCGTAACCTTAGAACCACACACACACACACACACACACACACACACACACACACACACACACACACACACACAGCTCTTCCTCCTCAAAGAGAAAACACATTTGCCTTCTTGACTTTCTGGTAACCTTTTGATCGTCGGGATGCTTTCTTACTCTTTAGTTTCCTCCGGGGCAAAGCGAGGGATCCCGCAACAAAAACTTAACACGGCCCCAAGCTTTGATCGGCACCTGATCCCAGCCGCCTGGTGAATAATGCACACGGCCCGGCTATTTCTCACAGCGAGAAACCCAAGCTCCGACAAGTAGAGTGAGCGAGGGAATATTACGGCTGCATGCCAGCTGTTGGGCCCGGCCACACTAACTGCCGCTGTGTGTGTGTGTGTGTGTGTGTGTTTGGTGACACGGCTTGTGGGGGGTTTGTGTTTGTGAGATAATTAAAGATGAAAAGGTTGTAAAGTTAAAAGTGTTGTTGGGTCGTCCAAACCGAGGCGGTAATCAAAGAATCGACAAGTTTTCTAACAACAAAGAGTCCTTAAATGTGTCCTTAAACACTGAACTCAGCAGCAAACATTCAGCTGAGACATCTTCACTTTTACAAACACGTTATAAAAGATGAAAGCTCCCACTTTACCCATGTACCAAAGCATTACAGACATCAGATCTTCTGTTATTATTCTATCAAATTTGATTCATTTTACCTTCTGGAAAACAGTTTATGTTCGTGATGTAATTTTTTTGCTTCATCTATTGGTTTCTCAGTCAAAACTTGTGTTTGTGTTTTGTTTTGTCTTATTTTTGGCTTGTCGGTCGTCTGTGAAGCACTTTGACCTGCAGTAACCTGTATGAAAAGTGCTGTACAAATAAAGTTTGATTGATTTAATGATGAAGACTTCTGACCATCATTCATTTTTTTAAAATGAGCAGAAAATTCTCTTGACAGCGTAGATGAGAAAACTTTTTTGTGAGCTCAAGATTTTACACAAAAGCATTTCTCAAATAACTTCTTCAGGTTCTATTTAAATTTACTCGTGCAACGTCTGAAGAGCAGTTTTCTTGCAAGTATGATTTAAAAAAAAAAAAAAAAATTTCTTGAAAATAATGCAGAAATCAACATTTTTGAACCATTGGCTCTTGTGTTAAAGCAATAAAAACTTGTATAACCTTGATGCCAGACTTCAGGAGCTCCATATTTTCCTCATGTCTGCTACGGAGGATCAAATGCTGCACATCGCCGCTCTCACCTTGATGGTCAGCATGACGTGCGTGTGGCTCTTCAGCACCTCCACAGCACTACTGTGGCTGATGTCCTCAAAGCTCACGCCATTGGCAGCCAGGATCTGGTCCCCCATCTTTATCCCATTCTGCTCAGCCAGACCACCAGGATCCAGTCTGAAACCAGCACACAGAGGTGAGTGAAAACGCTGCTTTCACACCTGTAGTATACATGTTGATTTGCATTAAAAGGTTATATACATGGACTTTTACAGATCAATAGATCGCTTCCTGATCAGATTTCACGTTCAGCAGATGGATTTATTAGTAGTTGAGCTTTTGAAATCATGCTACAATCGGATATTTGCTATCTTAAAATCATGTGGTTGGTTCGTTTGCTTTCACACCACAAACCAACCACACCAGAGTCCACTTGGAGGCAGACCGGGACCTTTTTCAAGCGGTCTAGGTTTGGTTGTTGGTCCGCACCCGGGTTTGATTGACAGCTGTCACAGCAGCCCATACAAACCGGACTCCGAACACTCCAGAGTTACAGAGTTAAGACAAACAGGTTTGGAAGAGATCATTTAATGACTAACTGTTCTTAGACAGAGAAAATGAACATGGTGTAGAAGAGCCTGTATTCCACGGCGGAGGTACCTACTTGGAGACATAGATGCCCAGACCAAACTCCTTCCCCCCCCGGATGTTGAAGCCCAGGCAGTAGTCGTCGGAGGTGGTGGAAAGGTGGACGATCCTTTGGAGGGCGCTCCCCGAGCTGGCATCCGAAGGTGTCCGTCCGCTCTCCTCCACCACCATACGCCTCTGTATCAAATCCACCCTGGAAGATTTCCCCACAGTCGGTCAGAATTTGTTTTCTTCTCGATAAAGGGAAGCTAATAAAGATTCAGCAGTAATAGCTCCTTCATCACCAGGTAGTCTTCTCCTTGGAGTAGCGGATGCCGGGGACTTTGCCAACACGCCTCACCACCATCCTCAGCCTGTTGTTGCCCGTCAGGACCTTCACAGCGCTGCTCATCGTGATGCTCTCCAGGCTGACGCCATTCACCTCCACCAGTTTATCCCCTACGAGCAGGCTGGCCTCCTCTGTGAACACACACACACACACACACACACACACACACACAGGAGTGTGAAATCACACACAAAGTCACAGACAGTGTCCGTGTCTAGCTGGTCAGTGTACCTGCTGTGCTGTTGTCCTCCACCTTGCTGACGAAGATGCTGAGGCCGTGCTCTGAGCCTCCGCGCACGCTGAAGCCCAGCTTGCCGTCCACACTCTTATCCACTGTGATCGTGTGGAGGTCCTCGCTGTCGTCGCCACCTAAAACAATAACATCACATGGATGCTGCGTCAATACGCCAGTAATGGTCACAAATATCAGGGGGAAAGTCCTGTATTATAGTTAGCAATGTCAGTCAAGCAGGAATCTGACAATTCATAACATACAGCAGCAGTTCTCTTTCTTCTTTCTACACAAACGTAAATATTCTCTTTCATTTCACATCTGTGGGAAGTGAGACGTCACTTTTAAGGACCTGCTCCCTGTGTGGATATAAATGGCTCTTTCTAAGCGAACAGAAAACACAATGATTCTAATTCATAGCATACGTACATTCTGTGTTTGTAAAATATTTACTTTGGTTGGAATGTGAACTTTATTTTGTATTTTTTTTATATATTTTGTATCTTTTTTTACATTTCTTATTTCTTAACAAACAACGATATGTTGTATTCTATGAATGTTGAGACACATTTCTTGTCTCACATTATGTTAATGACGGCGTTATCGTCTCAGGTTTTCGTGATTTGTCACCATTTTTCAATGCTGAACCCCTTCTGTTCTCAAAAGATCAGGTGACTGTAATGCAGATGTACGATATTAGTGGGTCTCAACTGATCCAGGCCTACATTTTCGAAAATAAATACCCCGTTCTTTGTCTGCCAGCCTTATGAACCAGACTAAACCAGTATTTTGTCTCCAGTATAGGTTGTAATGTGCACGACACAACAAGCAGCCAGCACAACTCCTCCTTACCGTCCACAGGGTAGTTGATGAGGATGACCCGGCCCATGGGTGAGCAGGATCGGATTCCTCGCCGCCGCTGCTCCTTCTTCCGTAAGAGGTTGCGTGCAGCCGTGTGTGACCCTTGGGTCCCGGGGGTCTTCTCCCTGCGGGACGGGTCTGACGAGTGAGCCATGGAGGCTGGCGGGGTCCCGTTTCACACTCGCTCCTCCAACGGGGGCTCAGCTCCGGGCGGAGGAGCCTGCAGAAGGAAAGGGGATCCTCAGCCGATTTGTCCGCTGTGTTCCCGGCACACTGACACCAAATTATGGTCACATTTTGCTTTTTCCCTCTTCCGGATGATCCAACTCACCGATGCAGGTCGCTTTGTGACATGACAGCTGACTCTTTGGCTTCCTGGTGTCACACTTTGGTCCATTCCCGCCCATGTTGCATCTCTCTCACCTGTCTGAGTCTCACAGAAAAAAAACGAACAGCAATGCATGAACACATAAAATATCTATAGTCCCTACAACTCACTTCACATTAAGTCCATTCAGTTATATTGTAATTTGTCTCTGCGGGTGAGGTTAGAAATAGGATTTAATAGGTTTATTTAGCTCAGACCTGACCCACTTAAGAGTCAGGATGTCACGTGGTGCTGCTGCCTTGGTTACCTGTCACTAAACTTAACCCGTGATGACAGCGTGTCCTCATGTCGTCACCTCGGGGTTTCCCCCAGGAGTCTCAGGGTGCTTCAGCACCCCGGACAGCGACGTTAAAATGAAAAGCGTACAAGGCTGCGTCACAATCACGGTGGTGACTTTTAACGTATATTTATAAAGAGCAGGATGGATTTAATCTTTGCAACTTCTGCGTTTTATTCCAACACGCGGGAACAAATGAAGACTTATCTCGCCCAAAATACACAACAAAGCTAAATACTTACCGAACATCTTACGTTTCAAGCGGAGTTCACAATGCAGACAACAGGCAGCTCTTCTCATGTATTCTGCTTAAAAACTACCGGACAACAGACACCAACCGGAACAGCACTTTGACAGGAATAAACAAAAAGTGTTTCTCTTAAATTCATCCCGTGTTCTGCAGGTGAACTAAACTCAGCACGTGGGCCTACCTGAGTCCGTGTTGTGCAAAATGATCCATCGCACCTGGCTGCGATATTTCTGTGACCGGTAACAAGGCCCGCCCCCCCGGCTATGTCGATTGGCTGCATTGAAGTTAACTGGGGGTATTTGATTGGACGATTTATATGCCGCTCGATTGACAGCGTGTCAGGACTTTCAGACAGAAACAGTCATTACTTTCAGATTGCGGTGCAAAATGAATGCAACACAATGCACACAAATTAATTCTATGTTTATTAAATGACTCCAATAAGTAAAGCATTTATCATATTTATTTTTATTGTAGTTTGAGATGGCTTTCAGCATCAGGTCTGCCTCTAAAACAGATACAATCACTTCCTTAAATCTCATTTATATTTATAAAAATAAAAAATATTGTATCAAATCTGACCAATTCTCTTTCTCCAGGATTGAAGAAAGATCAGTTTTTGTCCCAAAATCCCTTCTCCCTCTATCCAGTCGTACACTCTGACTAGGAGGGAGACGTCAGTGCAACTTCTGAGAAAATCTACAGTTTCTTCTCAATCAGAGACAAACTTTGATCAATAAATACTAAATGTGAAAGAGAGGCCCTGCAGGAAACCAGACTGCTGGCTCTGAAAACTCCCCCAAGTGGACTTCAGATGATTTTTGTCTCAGGAAGTCCAACAACATCTGAACATGCAGTGAGTAATATTAAAAACAAACTAGAGCACAAAGCCGTGTTTTATTGGTCAAAGGTTTCTTAGCTCCCAAGATAACAACAGTATCACAGAGTAATACAGGAAACTGAGTGTAGGCATCAGATCTGCTTCCTCTGTTTGAGTTTAAAGACAGACCGTCATTAACACACTCAGCCTCTTACTACACAGCAAAACCCCGAAATGCATCATGGTTTTCCCCGAGACCAGTAAACCAACAAACACAAATCTAATGTGCACTTTCGTCAAACATTTATATGATCCTTCGTACAGCTGGATGTCGCTTCTATGTTCTAAACTTTGTGTTTTACTGATATGATATTTTTATCCTTCAGGGGTAATAAAAAGCATTATTTCCTCTCTAAAGGCAGAAGTTCTGGTGATGATATTCTTCTGGCAGCTCGGATGACAGCTTCAGTGTTGACTTTATCTCCAAATTCAATCTCCCTGTGCTCCAGAAGAATTCCCTGTGAGAGGATAATAATAAATAAAAAAAAAAAATAAAAAAGGGCGGGGTATTACCTGCATTTAATTATAAAACTGTGACAAAGTTTGACCGTAGGAGGTTTTACCTGCTGTCCTCGTCCAATGACGAAGACCCCACCGAGGACAAAGCCCTCTCCCAAAACGTTTCCCATGAAGCCCTTCCTAAAGGCCCGCAGGCCGTTCATCCACACTCCGACACGCAGGAACGCAAGGAGACCCATCTTCCGCTCACGGGGCCCATAAAAACGCCTCTGCAATGCAAGCAGACAAACGAGGAGCCTTGAATCATTCATGCAGACCTAAACGGATTTGCCGCAGATCGTGAATGTCTCAGTATCAGAGGAGAGGGGAATGGACCACACAATACACCGATTCATTAGGAGGAAAAAATAACAAATCCACCTTTTCATCCAAGAAGATCTCCCCCTTGAAGTACTGTCTGAAGTTCTGGACCTCGGTGCCGACGTCCTCCTTCACCACAGCGTACAGAGGGACCCCGAGCTCTTCCAGCTCGGGCTTCAGAGAGGACAGCTCTGCAGCCTCCTGCAGCCAACAACATCATCACCGTGTATGTGCTACAAAACACACTGCACATAAACAGACCTACTCTACTTGTAAATGTCAAGATGTTTTATGATACTGGTTGTATTTTTATATAACTTTAAAAAGGTTTTGTTTCAGTTGCCATTTCTTAAGGTTCCATTTTATTGCCCATTTTGTGTGGTTTCTTCTTCAGCTCGTTTTCATAATTGATCGAGTGTGTTCATATTGTTGTGCATCTTGATGTCCTCTTGGAATTTAGTGCTGTGGTGGCATTATGCCTTTCATAAGACTTGTGACTCCTATTATTGTTGCTGTGTGGGGGATGGGGGACCGAGCTAGTTTCCCCCTCTGAGGATTAACACAAGTTAAATGTGGTGTGATAATCACAAATGTGTTGCACAAATACAAGCAGAATGGGAGCTTTAAAAACCTCTTAAAGCCACCGGTTGATGCTGGCTCAGTCATTAACCAACTCATGCCATGCAGCATTAAACACCGTTCAAACCCACAGAACTTTAACAGTTGTAGTGGAGATCCCAAAGTTTCCAAAGACACCAAATGTGTGAGGATGGATTTGGGGTAAATGTTTATAAAATCATGCAGAAGACACAAAACATATTTCCATTTGATGGAGTGGTGAAGAGAAAAGAAAACTACTGTGAAGGATCCATATGGGTTATTAATCCCTTTTCATGAAGCAAATTCATAAAACATTTAGTCCTAACGGGAGAGCGCTGGACATGCATGACATGACATTACCTCTCTGCACAAAAATCATCCAGGTCTCCGCACTGCCATGATGACAGCCCCGGACCTCTCCCACAGAGACCTCGCTTTCAGGGTCCGTGTGTCTGAGCGAAGAAATGAGGCGAAAGGGTGAAAAGAGTTGAGCCACAGAATAAATGCATTCCAACGGAACAACCACTCCTTTCAGCACACAGACGCACATATTCATGAAATAACTCACATAACGTCTTTGGAGAATAAAACCAAAGTTACCTCCTTTCAAAGTTTTCAGTTCGGCCTCCTCCAAACGCTCGAGTGTTGCCTTCAGCGGTGGAGTCAGAAAAATGTCGGTTAAAAAGTTCATCACACCGGTGATGAGGCCTACGACTGCAGCCACAGCGCTGCCTATTATTCCCATCTCCATGTCTCTTCTCTGCCCCGTTCAATGCATCTCCTCCTCAGCGGCTCCTCTTGTGAACGCACCGCGGATGAACGCGCATTTAAAATGCCAGCTGCAGTGATTAAGCGCAGCTGCGTCTGATAAGCGACGCCGTCATAGAGTCTGCGGCGGTGAAGGCAAACTGCAGATAGCGACAAAAATAAATAAACACAAAACAGTCATTATGGCCCGACTCCTGCAGATCAAAGGTTACTGGAGGAAATGTGCACCGTCATTCTCCCAAAATATCTCACAATGTGGAAATGAAAGTCACAGTGTTGCAATCTGCATTATTTGAAAGAAGAAGCAGTGGATTCATCTGTTCTGATTTAATCAAACAATGACTTCACAATTTTGGAACCGATACACAAAAATAAGACTGATGAATACAAGTATTGGTGATAAATGTTTATTCATTATTCTTACATCAAACTACACACATGCTGCAGCCATAAAATCATTTAGACTTTTCGTAAAAGAAGGATCATCAGACGACACTGTTGATCACTAATGATCTGCTTCTTCATCTTCCTGAAAAGCAACACAACACAATTTTTTACAATTCATTCAACACTGAAACGCTAAAAATGACACCTGTCTGATGTGTACAAACAGTTGTTTGTGGGATATTTTTAACCTTATAAACATAAACCATTTTGTCCATGATTCATCTACCTTCGTCTACCTGGATGTGGTCTGCATCAGGAGGAGGGTTTTCAGGCTCCTCTTGTGGTCTCTCGCTGGACACTGTCTCCTCTACTGTTACGTCACCGTCAGCTGGAGCCGAGCTATCAGTGGTCTCAGGTGAGCGTTGCCCGTCTGCCACCTGAGATGAGGCGGACAGAACAGCTCTGGTTAAGCATTAAACAAACGTGTCTTTGCATTTATATCTCTTGATTCTGTTGGCCGACTGTCTACAGCTGCCTCCCTCTGGACTTGTTTTTGTTATTTGGTGAGGATAAGATAATAACAATCAGACATCAGAAATGTAAAGAATTAGTATCTGCCTTTTTTCACCCTGACTCCTGTATTTTCTTCACCTGAACAGACGTGAAATTCAAGGTAGAATGAACATCCTCTTCCTCTCCTCAGCTGCTGTTTTCTGTCGTCATCTGGCCTTTAAAGTTTAATCTATCGTCAGCTGACTTTGCCCTCAAATCTTCTTCTATCTATCATCTGTCCTCGCTCTTTATCCTACATCTCTCGCATCCTCAACCTAAATCCTCATGCACGGAGCCATTACTTCATCACCTTCTCTGCGTCTCCAGGGGCCCGAGGGCTGTGTTTGTCGTGCAGCTCTTCTGGCCTTAAGTCATCAGCGTCTTGGCTGGGAGTCGAGCGTAATGCTTCAGTTGGGTCAGCTTCTTCAACCACCTGCAGAGATGTGCGAGATGGAAAACATAAGTAAGTGTTTTGCCATCAGTGTTGAACAGTTAACCCCCTATGGCTACTTTTTCATTATCTGTTTCATCCGTTGTATATCGTGGTACTGAAATGGTATAGATGTAATTTGGCCACAAAAAGTGTCTCATCACCTTCTCTGTATCTTCGTCAACGTCTTTCTCTTCTATCTGATTGGGGGTTGCAGTTTTCTCTTCCACACGACTGTCACTCGCCTCCACCTCTGTTTTCTCTTCTTCCACTTTGTCTTTTTCATCAGGCATTTCTGCAGACTCCTGTTTGACCTCGGTGCTGAGGGCCTCGGGGAGGGAAGAGATACCGGCCTCAGCAGGTTTTCTCTCGGGCAACTCTGGACTGGGCGCATTATCTGTAACCTTCACCCGGCAGACACACCACCTCATTAAACCATTTGGTGGATATTTCCACAACACACAAGGCGAGTCATGCATTTGAGAATAATCAGAAAAGACCTCATCACGAACATGAATCAAACCCAAAGATCAAAATCAAACCACTGAAGTGATTGCAAAAGATCAGGGGCACCACCACCACCAGAAGCACACAGATTGTTTTTTATCACCTGCGGTTCAGCTTCCTTTTGCTGAGCTTCAGTTTGGTGTTCGTCTGTGTCCCGCTGGTTTTCTGGTTCAGAGGGTTTTGGTTTCTCTTCTGCCTCAGGCGTGTTGTCCTCAGCAGCTCCTGTTGTGGCTGACGTGGGCTCATCATGCTTCTCAGAGATCTGTTGATGTGACGATGTTAATGTGCTCTTAAAGGATTGTTGCTTAAGATTTCATGTAAAGTGTGGAAAAGATGTACTCCAAACAGATCATATGTAGTACATCAAAGTGATGACTGAACATAAAATGAACATCTCAAAACAGGGACAGTATCATCATTCGGCTTCTAAAGACTAATTAAAACAAATTAATATCTGTCCAGCAGAACAATAGAGCTGGGTTAGAAGGAGGTTTAGATAAACAAAGGTAAATGGAGGTTCCGTTACATTAGCTCTTTGTAATCACAGTCTAAGTTAAAACAGATATTGTGTCACACAGCATACTTTTGTTTTTGACTCTTCCAAGGCCTCACTGATCTTTCGCTCCTCCTCCCTCAGCTTCTCCTGGTGCAACGCCTCCTCTCTGGCCTTCGCCTGCTCCTGCAGCAGGAGCGCCAAAGTGGCCTTTTTCTGCAAATAAAAAACGTATTACAACAACAAGGTCTGTGAATGAGAAAGAGGGTCCAACTACACAGTTTTAAGCCCCCTTAATACCTGTAGTTTTACCAAGAAAACAACACCTTTTAAGGCGTTTAATTTGTAAGCACCTGAGGGAGCCATAGATTTGCAGTCCAAGCTAAAGGTAAAGGGTGACTTCGTGTTTAGCCACAAGCTTTACAGCGCTCAGATTGAGGAGCTTAGACGGTCTAAATCTGTATTATCCTTTACCGCAGTCCTCAAAACCTGAAGATCAGGGTTTGAGGTAGTAGTGGCAGTAAAGGTATGAAGTATAGCGGTTTAATAGCTAGCAATTTTCTCTATAAATGCATTGTGCTTAGTGTTAGTTCCATCATATCTTACCTCTTTTATATGATTGTTTTTATTCTATATTATTGTTGATTCCATTTTATTGTTGTATTCTTTGCAGTCCTGAAATGTTTGAGTCCTTGTTCAACCATGTAATGTACTTTGGTGCTGTGTTTTTAAAAGTACTACATGAATAAAGTAAAGCTTACCTCCGTCTCATGTACAACATTTGAGTTGAACTTGTAGAGCCAGTGGGCCAGGTACTGGACGGGGTTCACAGGACGCTGCTCGGCCACCTCAGCCAGTCCGTCTGCCAGACATTTACCCAAATGTGTCTTTATATACTCAGAGTCCATGTTTTTAATCTGCGTGAACAACCGAAACACAACTTAAATTGACTTTGTGAATATTGTAAACGTTCATACTGAATGAAAAGTGAGCTGATTTTTTTGTTACCTTAATATTAAGCGCTACAGTATATATATTTGTATTTGTTACTGTGTATTATTTCTATCGTGGGCGAAATCTAACAAGTTAATCTAACCAATTTAGCAACAAAACAAGGAAATCGCCAAAACAATCCTTCTTCACGGATCGTCCGGATGTATCGGTTGTGTCTTCATGGTAACGGTGTCACGCTAATGCTGCCCTCCGTTCTTTAAAAGTGGTTCCTACTACCGTCAAAACAATGTTGATATTACTACTACTACTAGCCTACTATTACTACTATTACTACTACTACTACTACTTCCACAACTTCTACTACCACTTTTACAAAGGCCAGCGCCACTTTGACTGTTCCGCCTCCCCCTCCAGAGTGGTATGTTCCGCCTCTCCAGGACCACAGAGAAGTTGTTCTGACTTCTAATTTAGCTCCAAAACACGTGCTGCTGGCTTTGTTTTGACTGCTGTGTGGGTCCACGTACTTACAGGTTGTAAGTACGTTAAGTTATATATTATTATGATTTATGCACAGCATGTTCATCACTTGTGTTCTGTCATTACTCATTTTCAAACAGTTGTGCTGTTGTATTCATATTTGTCAATAGCCTGCAAGTTTAGTATGTATTTAATATGTCCATAAGTTAGTATTTGTTGTTTTCACAGTCTTTAGTCATGTTATCCAGTGTGTTATATAAGCAGACAGCTTGATTGTTAATTGCTGTCAGCTGTTCACTTTAATGGGATGATTTAGTGTTGGTAGCTGGAACCATTGTGGCCTCATGGTTCCACCTTGTGGTAGCTACTGACAATGTCTGTGGTTTTTATTTTGTGTTTAAGTTCTCCTTTTTCAGAAACACATACTCACAAACTAAATCTATATTCCTGTACACTCTGTCTTGCAAACTCAGCTCAAGTTTATTCTAACTGGAAATTCTACCACTACATCTACTACTACTACAACTACTACTCGGTTAAGAACTGATGTCTTGGTGTTGTTGATGATTTCATTATGTGGTCTAATGTGTTATGTGCAGTGACTCTGAGGATTCATTTGTTTGAAAACAATACAGTTGAGGAAGCTGGATTTGTTCTGGTTGTCTGAATGAGGAGATTTCTGCCTCAGCAAGATTTATAGAAAATAAAACCGCATCAATAAGATGTTTTTATTATGGAAATTGAATGTTCTGACATTTTCTTTTTCTTTCTTTCTCTGAATTTGTGGAAGTGTATGTTATGATTTGTCATGTGGCCATCCTGGTTGTTGTTGTTTTCCGGTGTCTTGTAAGCCCATATGGGTTTGGCACCATTTATTGTGCGGGACACTCAACTCAGCTACTACTACTACTACTACTACTACTACTACTACTACTAACAATAATAATAATAGTGTTATTAATAAACACAACAATCAATATATTGATTCAGTGATCTAATGTCATCAATGCATATCTTCATCTCCATTTCCATACAAGCGCACTTACTTCCCTCAGAGATCAGTAATGAAACTGTTCAATCCCATTTTAGTTGCTTTTTGTGAGTTCATATAAATGTTACTGATTGTGTTCAACGGGCAAATAATATTTTCTCATATTGATCGCAGGCTTCTTAACAGAGTCAAATCCAAATCACGATCGTGACAGACTTTGTGACATCAGCAGATATTGTATAGTTGTCCAAAGAATCAATTTAATATCATATTGCGATGAAACTTGTGATTCACACCTCTACCCCCACAACAGCAAAAGTACAACAAAGATTTTAAAAACTAGTTTACTATACACATACTAAACTACTCGGCCTATATACATAAAATGTAATTTGCATGGTATAAAGAAAATAAATTAAAGTAAGATAAAGAATACATCCAAAAATGATTTGCCCTTGGACAGAATTTTGAGTTAATAAAAAGCAGATTTGGGAATTATCATCGACCTTGTCACAGCTCATAGGGGGAATAAGAGACTTAGCACCTTTTTCTTTTAGGTTGACGAAGGACTAGTGTCTTAGATAGAATGATATATGAATGGTGAGCAATATCAAGAAGACTATAGGTCATTAATGTGACATCAAAACACCGTACAGATGTCCCAGAATTTACCCTGACAGACCAGCACATACACTGTATATTTAGCTTGACATCCCATCACAAAGTTAGATCCACTGTATCAGAAGCAGCACTCAAATCCAGCAAATCCTCCAGAAGATTTTGTGTCAGCAGTTAAACTGAATGTCACCAGAGGCAGTTTTAACCCCGTGATAACCCAGACTGAAAGTCACATGAGTAGACTGTGGAGCATCCTTCTATATATCTGTTTAATATCTTTGATAGTGACAAAGCCATGGCCACATTTCTTCAGTATTTAATGTGTTTTTATTTGCACCTTGTCCTGAGACTAGGACAGTTTTCTCACCCGGGGGAGGAGACGGTGGGGAAATTTGCAGCAGGCTCAGTTTCCCAGAATCCGATGACACCCAGTTAACATTTGTAATCGCGGATATCATTTTCCTTGTATAATCATACTACACACCTTTCAGCCAAATATAGCTTTCACGTCGACAGGAGGACTCGCCCAATCAGACCGGGTGCAGTCCTGTCCCTCTCACTGCATGCACAGAGCTTATTCAAGCAAATGTAATCAAAAATCTGCATAGTTTGACCTTTTGAAAGCTTCACTTTAACGTCATTGAGTGGATTGTTTTTGACATTTGTAAGCAAAAATATAAGGTACTGGTCCTGACGCAGTGTTGGCCCCATGAGCAAGCAACTGTTACTCTCCATTACACTTACACATTAATCATAAGTGTGAAGAACTGACATTTTGATATGATCTCCACACTTCTTTCAAGATGCATTTATTCTTCTAACAAGGAGAGATCAAACGTCATATAAATTATGGACAGATACAGTATTATCTTTGAATAAAAGGACGATAGAGAACATTAAAAGCTGTTATGCTGCCCTCTGGTGGTTGTATCTGCAGCAGACTTTATTTAATAGTTCCTTTACTTTTATTAGTTCTAAATAGTGGGATTTTTTTTTTAACATTTCTTCATAGGAAGTGGAGTTGTCGTCCTTCCACATATGTTTACCTCACCTCCCTCCACTTCTTTCTGAAGAAAAAAACAGAAAATAAATAAAAACAAATGCATTACTTGATGACTATGGGAAGTACTTTAATCCTCATTTGTCAGAAATGTTAAAACCAGTTAATCCAGATTTTGGCAGTTATTTGTACTGCACATAAAAAGGCTACTGTATAGGTTTTACTGTACGGCAACAGTTCTCCAAACAGGACTCTTCATTCAAAAGTACAACAAACAAGAACTGACACATGGACATTTAAATACTCGACTTTTAACTCTTTATAATATATACACTCTAATTCATAAAATAATAAACGCATGACTCCAGATATATTAAATGAAGCCTAAGTGGACTCTTTAGTCCACGCTAATAAGTTATGTGCTTATATATAACATAATTAATACATTCAGTAATCTGTGTGAACAAATTATTCCTAAAGCAGATCGTGCAGGCGGATCAGTTGAATAAAACACTTTTATGCTGAGAGGAGTTTGTGCGCAGAAACATCCCGCACGCTTCATCCGCGCTGCGTCGACACTTCACCTCAAACACGTTTTAAAAGACCCCGACCGACGGACAGCTGTGCGGGGACGGCTGGGGGGGGGAGAGGTCCCGCCGCTGAAGTGTCAAAGTTCTCATCTGATCCTATACCTGCAGCGACTCCTCCGGTTTCACTGCAGGTCACCACCACCGCGTCAGCAACAGCTGTCCCGCCGCCGCGCACCGGCTGCCAGAAGGGGAGAATTACGTCCTCGGTGCAAGGCTTCACGGAAGACTTGATTTTTTATTTTTCCTTCAAGTTTCTTGGATTCTTTGGGAATATTTTCTTTCTCGTGCAAGGTAACCTGCCTGCTTGTTTTATTAGTGAGCCTAAAGATGACTCCCGCATGAAGCTCAGAATATAGAACGTTTCCTGTCAGGCAGGCTGAAGGGTTTTGCTTTGACTCGATGGTTATTAAGGGTGTCTTCACTGGTCGTGAGTTTTATCTTTATGCTCCTCTTTCTGTGGATGAAATGGGCTCATTTGGCATCTTCCTGATTTAAAGGTTGTAGTTAGGCATATTTGGACTGCGGTGAAACCTAACGTGCACAGTTTTCTATCGAGTAAGTGAGAACCAGTTGGCTGTTTTTAATAAAAGCATTTAAAAAGTATAAAAATGTAGCAGTAAATGAAGCAGTATCTTTTCATTTTCTTTCTTGGTGCGCAAAATAATCAGTTGCACTGGCGAAGAAATTAAATTCAAAGTCTTGTTTTAATACGAGTGCCTTTTGTTCTAATAATAAACTCGGGCCTGTAATTGAGCTTAGGTCACATTTGGAATTGGTAGATTTATGGCTTCTCAGCAGTGTTTTTAAATGTTTGTGTTGTGAAGGCGCACGCACATGCAGTGCTGAACTGGTGCTTTACTATTATGCTACAGTAGACTATGTACAGTATGAGAGGAGAAACTGCGCATGAGCATCAGAACAGGTCTTCACCTGCCAGGTGAATGTCTCCCTGGAGGCACATGGCTGTAATGTCCAGTGTGGACACTTTGCAACCTTCTCGTTCCTCACTATGCCTCCTCCCACAGGGACACGGTGTTATTTTTAGCTCATGTCCTCCTGGCAGATGGGCAAGATACTGTGATGCTGTGGATGCTCATACCCCACCGTTTCTCTGCCGTTAATCCATGTAGCCCAAATCAGAGGTGTGGGACAGAGACAGCCTGGCTCCATGCGTGCAAAGCAGATCTTTGGACACGTTGGTGGGAGACATGGACACACATTAGATCCTGCTAATGTAACACGATGGGCTCCTGCAGTGGAGTCCCAGCAGAAGTGAATGGGAAGCATCAGGTGGTGTTTTTAAAGTCTTAGAGTGAGTTTTGTTTGCACAGTGCATCATTTGTCTCACATATTTTCCTGCGTTCTCCGCTGACAGCGTCACTCGTGTCATCACATACATGGTAGATGGCAAAAAACATATTTATTTGTGTAGCTTTTAACCTGCATCTGCGGTCGTCCTGTGTGTGTGTTTGTGAGTCTCGCGTCACATGTTCTTGGACGCAGAAGGTGTCGGTTTTGAGTTTCTTTCACCAACTGAGCCCATGTGACTGCTTGGCCAGGCCTCTGTATTTTCCAGAGTATTCAAAAGGTGAAATAAGGTTAAAGATCAGCAAAACTTTTTCTTTTCAAAATCTCATTTGTTCAGTAGAATTGAATTCATCGTAGAGTTTTACTGCTTCCCTTATCTGAACATTATGTGACAGAAATACCTTCTTTTTTTTTTTTTTTTGTCAACGTTTCGTCTTAGCTGTGGTTTAAACATGAGCAGCTCCTTCGTGGATGTCTGTGTTTTTTCAGGACCTGACCGGCATTATGAATATGATAATGGCTCCCGCTGGTCTCTCACAAGCAAGATGGAAAGTTCTCCATATCGTTTCCACACTCAGATTTCTGTGCAGCGAGTGCAAAGGCCAAATGGGTCAGTTTGATGCAGCAGCAATCTGTTTAGAAAGCTGCATCAGACTACATCCAAGAACATTATTCCTGGTTCATTCCAAATCTTAATTCACATCCAATGTTTTTATTAGTACCTTAAAGGCAACAGCCTCGTGCTCTCATTAAGATGTTTGTGGTGTCCTTAGAGACACATTATGTGGATTCATCCCCTAATAAAGTCTGGATTTATGGATCAGTAGGCCTCTATGTCTTTGTTAGCCATCTGACCATCTGACTGCACCGCAGAGATTACGCTGGGTCTTCACAGCTCCTCAGTATGCAGAGGCATACTGCGAATGACAGCTGCTGTCCTCTTAGCAGCAACATAATGAATGTAGGGACATAATGCAGACTGAGTCCACTGTGCACACATGCAATAAAGACATCAAAGTAAGACGCCGAGGGCGTGACCCCGAGTAGATGCTGATCATTTCCAGCCGTGCAAAGCTCGTGGCAACATACATTGAGGCGGAAGGAAGCGGCGACAGGTGGAGAGGTCTGTTTTTAATGTGGCTCCCTATAGAGTTTGAAATACAAGGTTAAGTGTTGGGTGACACAGGTGTTGAAGCGAGCTGGGAGCGAGAGCGGAGCACAGTGCTGCGATCTGACCCCGTGAGAAAACAGGGGGAACAGGAGCACGGCAAATGTCAAAGGACGAGTGGATAAAAAGCCCTTGTTTGCACTCTGGATCCGTTGTTTACAACTTCACCACATTCCAGGAGTGGTAGGTGCTGTGTAATGAGGGGACTGAGACGTTTGTCATGTCGCCACAGACTTTGAACTTGTCAGAGTTGAGCCAATAAGTCATTAAAACTGATTAAAACATGAGGTTCTCTGTTAAAATCACATCCGTAGTACAAGACAGCATGTAAGCCATCTCCTACTATTCGAGGAAAGTTTTTGCTCATCTTCAAGTTAAACATATTTTCTATCTAGATCTTATTCTCGTGAACTTGGCCTCTTGACAAAAGCCAAAAGCTAGTTTGGCTAGTTTCCGGAGGTGAATATTGGCATGCGCGTTCCACGGCCGGCTAGTGTAACGAAGAGGTATCTACATTACATCGTCTATATCCTCGACCGGAATCTCACAGGTCACATGGCCTTCGCTGACATGCAAGCTGATATATATATTACTGTCGGGGAAAGCTTCTGAACTTCCACTCCCTCTTCCTCAGCTGGGCCACCTGTCCTCAGGGCGAGTGAACGAGCACGGTCACGAAACCAGCTGATTGTCTTCAAAGGTCTGGACACAGGCAATGTCTGATGCTCAAAGAGCTAAAATGATCCCCTATTTCACAAAAAAAGCAAAGATTATTGAAACCTCTAGAAAAAATATTAAAAAATTGTGGAGCAGAACTTTGTCTGTTCTCTTCATTTCTCACCAGTTCACCTCACGACCCCTCAGATTTATCTGGTGACCCTTCTAAGGGGCCCGACCCCGTAGGTTGGAAACCACTGGACAAAACTACCTGACTGTATATAAAGTAGTTAAAACTATCTCCGCAGCTACAACAGTACAATGCTGCTTATCCATTGACCCATCAGCATTAACAATCTAATCAGTTCCTGCAGCTCTTCGATTGCAGAACGAGTACTTTTACTTTTGATACTTTAGTATATTTTACTCATAATACCTCTTTAATCTTACTTTGGTAGGATTTTGACGCAGGACTTTTACATGTAACTTAGATAAAGGATCAGGCTAGACAGGACTGTATGTTCTGCACATGTTTTCTGATGACTTTAAGCCCGATATAGAGAATCTAGTTTGACTGGTACTGAATATTGCACTTGTGAAGAAGCACACGCTGATACAAACTTTATCACGGCGCCAACACATATTATTTACCCAACTGACGAGGCAACAACCTCATCAGGGAGGACTTTTTTTAAGATTGGCAGGCTTTTCATTTCTACGTTTTCTTTTTAATAAAGGACATCTGATGGCTTCAGCAGTAACGGTGTGATGTAATGCAATCAGGAAATGTTCCCCACGTAAGCCACACAGAAACGCATCCATTCTCAGGATGTGTATTTTAAGGTTGGCTCACGGTTGAGGGCGGCTCCGCGGCTCCTTGAGTGGGGAGGGGGGGGGGTTCTGAAACGGGATGATGAGGGGGGAGACCAGGGCTTAGTATGGAGGTGGTGTTGGGCTGCACAGGTTGATGTTGGTAATAAATCTGAAGGTTTTCTTTTTTGGTAGGATGAAGAAAATACTGACCCATGTTTTAAGGAGAAAAGAGTTGTGTGTGTGTGGGATAAAAGATGGTGGTTTGATGAGTGATGGAGTTAAGATGGAATGATTAAAGAGGGCTTCAAAGGCTCAAGTGTCATGTATCTGGAGCTTTAGTAAAGTGGCAGATACGGGGTGCGGCGGCGGAAGCTTACTGTGTTTGGGGGCCCTTGTGTAAAATGGAAGGTGGTGGAGGAAGAGGAGTCCGCTCGGTAAGATAAGTTGGCACGCTGTGCTGTTTATCGGAGAGATGTGAGGCGCAGAGCGATGGCTCAGCCAGGACGGAATGAGCGGAGTCATCGGGCCTCTGTAACACGACGCTCCGTCCTGATGGCCCGGAGCAGCTGGACGGCCACCGTATCTGTTTGAGTGTGTGCGTCTCCTCACATATGTGTGTGTGTGTGTGTGTGTGTGTGTTTGGGAATGCATCGTTTTCTGTGTGAGTGAGGTGGTTTGAGGAGGCTGCATTAACGTGTGTGTGTGTGTGTGTGTGTGTGTGTGTGTGAGAGAGATCAGTGGCTTTCTCTTGTTGCCATGTTGATGGTCTCATGTCTGTGTCTCTTAGCTCTTCTCTTTTTACGGCCTTCCTGGTGATTAATGCCATGCCTGTATTCTTTCTCTGTATTTAACTTTCAGAACATGTCGAAATATTTACCTTTTAGTTTTATAGATTTTATTGCAAGTGGTGTCAAGGCTACAGCTGATGCCTTGTAGATTTTGTTACCTTTGAGTAATCTAAGCGGTTTTTGCTGCACAATTATGTATTCAAACTTTCCTTAAATCTACTGCTTGTTAGCTAAAGGCCCACTTATAGTTACGTTGTGTTTTTGTCCTCCAAATATTTTCAAATGCATATCAAAGCTAATTTGCAAATGATTTAACTTTCAAAATGCATATTGATAATTCCCCCTTTAATAAAAATACCACTTTCAAGTTAAGTGGTTGCAAAGTACACAATAGTAGACCACTATTACTCAAGCAGTATATCTTTTGATTTGTATTGGAGGGTACATCCATTTAAAGAAAAGTATCTAATATAAATACATAAAGGATACTTTACTCCTTTTATTTTGCCTTGCTAGCAGCAGCCTAACCTCAGCTGCTCCAGACCGGTTACTAAACGCATCAAAGGATGTAAGCGAACTCCTCTTGGATCCGATATGGAGCGTCTGCTCGGCTAATAAGTAATCTGATGTACACGAGTAATGTCATAGTCTCTTTAGAGCGGTGGGAAAGTCCAAGCTCTCGTCCCGAGTGCGTCTAGTCATTTTGTTACCGTCCTGACACTTTAAAGTGCTGGTGTTGTAGTGATGGGTGAAGGGTCAGAGATGTGGAGCAGGGTGCAGGGCAGGAGGGGTTTGTAAGCGTATGGAGACATGAACCTGTAGGGGTTCGGACATAGGTGAAAGAAATCTTCCAACCTTATTGGCTTTTGACCCCTTGAAACAAAAGTGTGTCTACATGTGACTCCTCACAAGGTGAACATGTTTTGAGCAGTTCCACCAAACCCTTGTGTCATTTAAACAATTGACAAAATCTAATATTTCACAAAAAAAGTAAAGATTAGAGAAAAGTACAAAAACGTTGATACATTTCTCACTTCAGTAACGTCACTTCCATGGTTATTATTTATGTGTGGAGACGGAAATTTATTCAAAAAAAGACTGTGTGCATGTAACGAGCAGAAATTGATACGTGTTGCTGGACTTGCTGAAAAGAGAGGTATAACTTATTTTGTAGGATATCATACAAACTGTTGTATGAGGATACGTTGAACATGGCGGACTACGTGAAGAGGACCCTCTACGTAGATATAAAGGGCTCATTCGAAGCTAACATAGTAATAATTATGAAATTCCATTTCCTAAATCCTACACACTGTTCCTTAAAGTCAAAATGGTTAATGCTACTTCTTCCATTGCATCTCAACATGTATTATCTCGATTCCCCCCTCGTCCTCCCTGCAGCTCCTCCTAGGGAAACCCCTGTGTGGCGGTATCCCTTCGCGATGCGAAGATGGCGTCCCTGCTCCCTCCCCGAGGCGCCTACGAGTTCCGCCGCTTCACCCAGGAATCGCTGGCGGAGATCGAGAGGCTCAAGGCGGAAAGCGAAAAGGCAGCAGCAGCAGTAGAGGGCCACGAGGGCCACGAGGGCCACGAGGCCCACGAGGGGGAAGAGCCAGCGGCCCCGAACGCTGGTCTGGAGGCGGGCAAGAGTCTGCCCATGATCTACGGAGACGCTCCATCAGAGATGCTTAACATGCCTCTGGAGGATCTGGACCCCTTCTACAAAGCACAGCACGTCAGTTTGAGCACATCTGGGTCTGGCATAGCAATGAAAACACACACTTAGTGTTTAATGAGCTCGACTCCGTCCCTGCATAACCTTGAAATACTACATGATGTATTACTTCAGATACATTTCAGCTGCATACAGTATCCCTTACGCAATGTATACCATTTCATTCGTGGCATGTTGAATGTTAAAGTGTCATTTCAAGATTGCCATCACTTATCTATTGGAAATGCAGGGAGTGTTTTTAGAATACCGTTTTTAGAATACTGTAGAGTACCGTCTTTTGCATTTATACATTTATAATGTGTGTTTTTCAGACATTCATTGTGATCACTAAAGGAAACACAATCTTCAGGTTCAACGCTGAACCGGCCTGCTACGTTCTGAGCCCCTTTAGTTTGGTTAGAAGAGGATCCATCAGAATTCTCATACATTCATATCCTTTGAACTATTGTTGCTTGAGCTTGTTAATTATTAAGTGTGTTCATGTTATACAAATATAAAGTGGTGTTGAACTATGAATAAAGTGGGAACATTTCTGCTTATATAATATATATATATATATATATATATATATATATATATATATACATACATAATGTCAATGTTTGTTTCCTTAATCCTGAATTAAATTATTTAGCATGTTCATCATGATTACGATTCTATCGAATTGTGTTTTCATGACGATGAGCAACCCTCCAGCATGGAGTAAAACCGTCGAGTGAGTACTTCATTATTGGTAATTCCTGTGTCACATTTAACACTTTCTTACACTAACTTGTGTTTCTTCCTACTTGTAGGTATGTCTTCACTGGTATCTACACCGTTGAGGCAACAATCAAAGTGTTGTCAAGAGGTTTCTGTTTTGGATCTTTTACATTCCTTCGAGATCCATGGAATTGGCTGGATTTCATGGTGATCAGCATGGCGTACGTGTACTTTTAATAGTTATGTTTATCAGATGTATCGTTGCATAAACTCCCCATCTTGACATTAAAACAAAAAAATTGAGTGCATAAATTGCTGTTAAACAGAAGTGACATTTTTGAGATCAGCTACTATAAAAGTTGTTTTTGTGCATTTTAAGCCAATTGGGGGGAAAAGGGAAAGTTAATAGATAATATGTTGAGTCTTATTTGGCTTTGATTCATTGTTTTGTGTCTTTCCACAGATACGTCACTGAGTTTGTTGACCTCGGCAACGTGTCAGCCCTCAGGACGTTTCGTGTACTTCGAGCCCTTAAAACAATTACTGTGATTCCTGGTATTTCTTTAATCTCTTTTTTTTTAAATTGTGTTGTGTGAGTGTAATTTCACAAACGAGACGGCATATATACATAAAACTTAATACTTTCATTTACGTCCTCTGGCATTATGTTTTGGGAGAAGATTCATAGCTTCACTGAATCATTTGTTATATTTATTATCATTTGGTTGTCGCAGAGCTGTTTCAGACGTATCCCTTGTATTTCGTCAGGTTTGAAAACCATCGTTGCCGCTCTGATCCAGTCAGTGAAGAAGATGGTGGACGTCATGATTCTGACCGTCTTTGCGCTCGCTGTGTTTGCCCTCATTGGCCTTCAACTCTTTATGGGAAATCTGCGTCAGAAATGTGTGCGATGGCCCCTCCAGACAAACGAAACCGCCTTTGAATTTTTCAACACCACCGCCACATTCAACGACACGGCGTCCTTCAACAGCACCATGGGCTTCAATGATACCACATATTCCAACAGCACCTTCAATTTCAATGATTATATTGAAAACATAGGTATGTTTAACGCATATTACATCTATTTTCTTTTAAGCTGATATTTTTCTAAATGGAAAAAAAGGTTTCATCTTCTTGTTTGCTTCTAGAGAATCACTATTATTTGGAAGGCAGCCTAGATGCTCTACTTTGTGGAAACAGCTCCGATGCTGGGTATGTATTATGCACACCGACACTACCGTGATCATTCTATCTGGTCGGAGTGTGATTTGGAGAGCTGGGAGAGCCATTGCAGCCTCTTCCTCTTTGTTGATAGAAAGTGCCCAGAGGGATACGAATGCATGAAGGCTGGGAGGAACCCCAACTATGGCTACACCAGTTTTGACTCTTTTGGCTGGGCCTTCCTGGCCCTCTTCAGACTCATGACCCAGGACTACTGGGAGAACCTTTTCCAGCTGGTTGGCACTTCTTTCATTTGTTGCAAACAGATTCGTCACGTCTAACTTGGAACTCTTTAACACTTCAGTCATAAAGTGAATAAATGTGTCCTTAGTTCTCGTAGCTTCTTTTTTGCTCCAAACACAGATCCTGCGGGCGGCCGGTAAGACATACATGCTGTTCTTTGTGGTAATCATCTTTCTGGGCTCCTTCTACCTCATCAACCTCATCCTGGCTGTGGTAGCCATGGCTTATGAAGAGCAGAATCAGGCAACTCAGCGAGAGGCCATAGAGAAAGAGGAAGAGTTCCAGCGGCTACTAGAGCAACTCAAGAATCAGGAAGAGGTAACTGTTACAAGCAATAAGCAGACGGCTCATCATATGTTTAAAAAAAAATGAAGATCTTTGCTGTAATTGTTGTTTACATGATTAACTTAACTCTCGATGTTTATTTTTAATTTCTCAGGGTCAAGCTCTTGGGAGCTGTGCCACTCTAACCAGTAAGAAGTCGCTGAGTCATCACACCATGTCTGAGTTGACAGACGATGAACGGAGCCTTGAACGTGATGAAATTATCAAGGATTGTAACGGGAGAATCATTCCCCGTCTGTTAGTCAGAGCGCCCACCATGGTCCAGGTGAATCCATCACCCTCTGGTCACAATTCACTGTTTTAAAAAGAGCCTTTGGTTTTGATTTGCAGCTGACGACATTTCTAAACACATTTTACAGTCTGCTGCAGATTACGAATGTGGAGAGAAGTCATCGGGCTCCGTTCACAGCATGTTTCATCTGGACGAACCAGGCCTGAAACGGAGGACTGCTAGTGCTCTGACGGTGCTCACTGTAGCTGCTATAGAAGGTACAGTGCCAACAAAGGTAGAAACTTAACACTGATAATGCACCGAGGATTATCGTACAAAACCCCAAGGTATAAGGGTTTATTATCTAGCTTTGATTAAACTAAAATAAGAAGACGACACAACGGAGCAGCAGGGTATAAGCCTCTGCAAGTGTCAAGTTCCTCCAGGGAATGAAGATGAGATGCTTTAATGTGAGCTCTAATTGCTTAGATTATCAAGCAGTTGTTCACATTATACACTCATTTTATCCAAAGCCAATACAGTAGCATTGTCTTGAGCTTGCAATAATCACATTGTGCGCTGGAGAAATCCCTGTCAACTTTCAGTGTCGCGCCCTCGTGGCGTTAAGCTTTGGCTATTTTAGCTCGACTATAACTTGGCACACACATCAGTGCTCTCCGTTAGCTGTGTTGTGCACATCATTTAAAGATGATTAACGGGACCGTTTGTAGCATTTAGTGGGATCTATTGGCAGAAATGGAATTTAATATTAATAAGTGTCAATCAATACAATACACGCCAGTTGCGTTTTCGCGTCGGCCGCCGTAGTTCTCCTACACGTACAGTAGAAGTTAGATGATACCGTGGACCTGTAAAGCTTTGATGAAGTGACGGTAGACTACCTAATTGTTTTTCTTTGTCTAGAGTTGGAGGAGGCTCAGAGGCCGTGCCCACCCGCCTGGTACAAGTTTGCCGACACGTTCCTGAAGTGGGACTGCCACCCGCGATGGGTGGTCTTCAAAAAGTGGGTGCTCTTTGTAGTGATGGACCCCTTTGTCGACTTGGCCATCACCATCTGCATCGTGCTCAACACCCTCTTCATGGCCATGGAGCACTACCCCATGACCCCAGAGTTTGACTACATGCTCTCCGTGGGGAATCTGGTGAATATGTGCCACGTTACATTTCAATTTTATCGCAGAAATGTCCGTACGCCTCAGACTTGATTTGAACAGAAATGTCTGCCCCTGCAGGTTTTCACTGGGATCTTCACAGCGGAGATGGTTTTCAAGCTGATCGCCATGGCTCCCTACTACTACTTTCAAGTTGGCTGGAACATTTTCGACAGCATCATCGTCAGTCTCAGTCTGGTGGAGTTGGGGCTGGCAAATGTCCAGGGGCTGTCTGTCCTCAGGTCCTTCCGTCTGGTGAGAAACAATGATTGGATTCACTCGTGTCCATTTACCACAATGAGATAACTTCTTTATTATTCACTGTCTTGTTGCTTGTGTCTGTCCTGTGTTGGAGATAGCTCCGTGTCTTCAAACTAGCGAAGTCCTGGCCCACGCTCAACATGCTGATCAAGATCATTGGTAACTCGGTAGGAGCTTTGGGAAACCTGACTTTGGTGCTGGCCATCATCGTCTTCATCTTCGCTGTGGTGGGTATGCAGCTCTTTGGCAAGAGCTACAAGGACTGCGTGTGCAAGATCTCCTCGGAGTGCGAGCTGCCGCGCTGGCACATGCACGACTTCTTCCACTCCTTCCTCATCGTTTTCCGCATCCTGTGCGGGGAGTGGATCGAGACCATGTGGGACTGCATGGAAGTGGCCGGAGCTGGGATGTGTTTGGTTGTCTTCATGATGGTTATGGTCATTGGAAATCTAGTGGTGAGTGCAACAATTATTCATTCACTGCTGATCCCCATCTTAAATCTAAAGCGTGGGGGGAAATGATTTTACAAAACTAAAAAAACGAAAGTGGATGTTGTGGCTGGTGCGTGGTGTTTCAGGTGCCAGAGAAACGATGAAGCAAAATCCAGATAGTTTAAGTAATATTCTTTAATTTGCCCCCATTAGCACCCTCAAAGTGTTGGCTAGTCTTCCTGTGGTCCACTCAAAAACAACAACAATTAGAAGGGCACTCGGAGAGCGCAGACCCTCCGTTCCCATAGGTGAATTATAATTATCTGCTTTGACTGTCTGTCAGCAGGATTAAGGAGAAATTAGATTTTAATGAAACTTGGTGGAAGGGTGTATCTTGGGCCAAGGAAAAACCCTTTAAAATGTTCAGCCGATTAGCTTGGTGGAGGTCTGCGCTCTCCGAATGCTGTTCTAGTTTCATATAACTGTTCACTAACCTTTTCACACAGCGTCTGGGTGAATTTGTGCAAAGAGGCAGCAGAGTTTGTGACTGTCTGGATCGTGCGGAAATACTGTCCCTGACATTTTATCTTGGCCTCACAGAACAAGGACGAAGGAGGGATAATACAGAGATGATCGCTCTGTTCATTTCAGCATTGTATTCAATGAGCAGAGCCAAAACCATTTCCTGTTAGGTTATTCATAGAAATGGAAAGGAAATGGCTCATCGTCAAGCTGACTAAAGTATTGCGATGGCCACACTGTGCCAAAATTTCCACGGCTTTCTTGCGATGCACACTATTTGCACTGACATAAAGGCGAATAGTTTACCAGCACACGTCACAGGAGGGGGGTTTCTATTTGAATCGAATGACTCGAGCCACCAAACAGTGGTTTTGACCTTGAGTGTGTGCTAAGATCCGGCTCAAGGAAGCCTGCTGCCAACACCGACAGCTGAGCGAGCAGAGCTCCGGTGGCAGGGGGACTGGGTGTAAAGGAAAAGTAATTTGATAGCAGATTAAAGCGTAATTGATGAAGAGGTAATCATAATGAACCATCAGCGCCACAGCATATGGAGTGGATTTAACTTGCTTGTTTAGGGACGATTATGATCATTTTGTTCTGCTTATCTTTTCTCTTTGTGATCAAAAAATGGTTCTGAATTTCCACGCTCTCCTCTGCCGAGTTTTTGCCTAAGAAGAAAGAAAACCACTACATATTTTATGTTATCTTGCATAATTGTAAGGGCTCAGACCAACATTATTGAGAACATGTTGAATTCTTTCTCAAAGCTAGAAAAGAAAAGGAAAAGTGCAGCATTTTGGTCAGTAGGCCTATTTGTTTTCTTGTCGAGAGTTTGATGAGAAGATCGATACCAACGTCATGTCTGTTAAATCTGAAGCTGCAGACAGTTAGCCGAGCTTAGCATTAAAGACTACTTGTCCAGGCTACTTGTTTCAACCTGCTTCTAGATTTAACGCTAACTTAAGCTAACTGTCTACTGGCTAAAAGACATCAGAGTTTTATTGGCTCTTCTCTTCCAACTCTCGACAAGAATGTAAAAAAAAAGAGTCAAACGTATCTTTTAGATAAAAACTTAACCTCTCACATCATCAGGTTATTAGAGCAGCTCTAAAGAGAACTGAATTTATTTTGTGCCTTTCTTTCTTTACATTTCTTTGACACTGTTGTTGTTCCTCCACCGTTGGGCTCGGGTGGTTTTTTTTGTGCAGCTCATCTTCTTTACTGATCCACAGCTCCCACACTGGAATGAGGCAGATCAGCCTGCCGTGTAACCGCGATCTCCCGCTAAACCTGAACAGGCACCGAGAAAATGACCAACGGGTTTAGACTCTAAATATAGCTGCGTCTGCAACAGGAGGCCGACGACATAATATTTATTGATGTGCCATCACAGGACCAATTTGATATGTGATGTGTATTTGAGACTTTTGTTTTCAGCAATGTCGGCATACTTTGACGCAGCGATTATAAAAATAATAATTATTTCACATGCAAACCCAGGATTCGCTCACCCTTAGTTGTGATAAAAAATGTTTAAATCTGGTACATTAATCGCTGATATAAACTATAAAATTATATTTATTTCAGATACTGTAGCTGCATTCTAAATACAGATTTCTTGCAGTAAATGTTTTTTGTTTTTCACATCAAGGTGCGAAAATAAATTGTGGTAATTTGACATTTCAGTGTCAAGTTATCTTTTCCTTCATGTGTCTTTCGTCAGGTGTTGAACCTCTTTCTGGCCTTGCTGCTCAGCTCGTTCAGCGGAGACAACCTCTCCACTGGGGACGAAGACGGGGAGATGAACAATCTCCAGATCGCCATCTGCAGGATCACACGAGGCATCGACTGGTTCAAAGCGCTCGTCGTTCGAACCGTCCTGCAGATTCTCGGCAAAAAGCCTAAGGAGCCTGAGGAGGGCCCGACGGACGACGAGGGCCCTAAAATGGAGGAAATTGAAATGAACCACATGGACACCGGTCAGAAAATGGCAGATGGGATACTTAATTGTTTAGTTGAAGGCCGGCCTTCTGGATTTGTTGTGGACGGAGAGTTCAGTGTCAACGTGCCAATCGCTCAGGTTGAGTCAGACTTTGAAAACCTGGGCGAGGATGACGAGGATGATGCTGATAATGCTAATGACTCAGAGATTTCAGATGAGAAAAATAATGAGGTAAGTACAGTAGATAAATCAACATGTTCAATCTATTTGTCTACGTGCACTGACAATACACAATACAATATTTGTCCTAAACGGTGAAAGAAAAGCTAAAAGAGTATTGTCAATTTAAAAAAAAACTAAATAAAAGTGAGATGTCAGTCAAACAGCGTCTGTAGACGTACACACAGTCCATAGAATGATAAATAATTAGACTGACACCTGTGTAGAGCCTTCTACAGTCGTCTTAACTGTGTACTTAAATTAAATAATTAAATATCTTTTGGGGGGAAAGAATTTATGTCTTACTGCTTATGAATGCTCACTAAAGTGCATTCTTTATTCCTGTGCTATTTCAGAAAAACTTAGAAGATGAAAGTAGCATTCTGGGAAAAGTCAAAGTGAGTAACTCAGCAGACCCCAAAACAAAAGAAATCCTTGTTTCCAATCATTGATTAATAAGGTCATTCCTGTATATGTGGTTCTGCTCATTATACATTTGGGGGGGGGGGGAAATCAAAGATGTATATTTTGCATGGTGGGTTTGTAACTGAGCTTCAATTGTAATTCTTGACTAGCTGATGGGTGCTTTGAATGATGGGGATTCTTCAGTGTGTAGCACAGTGGACTATCAACCACCTGAGCTTGAACCAGAAGAAGTGGAGGAAGAAGAGCCGGAACCCGTGGAGCCAGCGGCCTGCTTCACCGACGGTATGAACCCAACCGCAGGATAATTTACCCTGAAACCTTAAAATGACCTTCTCACGGTGAACCTCTTGGACTCTCCTCTCCCCTCAGAGTGTGTGAGGCGCTGGCCGTGTCTGACGGCGGACATCACCCAAGGTAAAGGCAAGAAATGGTGGAACCTCCGTAGGGCTTGCTTCATGATTGTGGAGCATGACTGGTTTGAAACCTTCATCATCTTTATGATCCTCCTCAGCAGCGGCGCTCTGGTGAGTGCCAACGTCACTGCATCAAATTTAGAAATGTTGACCATTTTTTTATGATGCTGTATCACGATTAGGACGTGTGTCTGAGTATCTTATATCTTCCTTTGGCAGGCGTTTGAGGATATATACATAGAAAGACGCCGAACCATCAAAATCATTCTGGAGTATGCTGACAAAGTTTTTACCTACGTCTTCATCATCGAGATGCTCCTTAAATGGGTGGCATACGGCTTCAAGACCTACTTCACCAACGCTTGGTGTTGGTTAGACTTTTTCATCGTAGATGTAAGTTTCGGCATCTTATTTCAAAGCTCATCTGTATGTGTAACGCTGCAACAGAACATGCGTACGAACATGTTTGATGTCCGATCATTTCCGTGGTAACACGTGAATAGGAAATGTTTTGATTCTGCCACAGATTTCCCTGATTAGTTTAGCTGCCAACTGGATGGGATACTCGGACCTCGGACCGATCAAGTCCCTCAGGACTCTCAGGGCACTGAGGCCTCTTCGGGCGCTGTCGAGATTTGAAGGGATGAGGGTACGTTTTTCTCTGCGCAACCACGTTTGAGCAATGTGCACGACTAACCAGTGGTGGAAAGTAACCGAGTGCATTCTTTTTAATAAAGTACTTGTACTTTACTTAAGTTTGGTCATGATTTTTGAGAAATCAAATATATTTGTATTTGTCAGAACTTTTTTCTTTTCTCCTTAAGTACTTAAGTAAAGAGAAATTCTTCCACCACTGCAGCTAACATTGATCTAGATGATGCTGTGATGTTTAATGCATTATCACACTAATTTGACTGGCTTTCCTCTACAATGTGTGTTGAATGCATGCTCACATCATGGCTGCTGTACCAGAGCTGACTAAGGTAAGAGTACGGGCAGGACTTGATATCAATAGCAAGCTTGTTGCTCACTCTTGCAAACAAAATAAACCAGGGAACATTTCTATACAATTCTTTATAATCCCTCAACTCTAACAAAGTCCTCTCCTCTGAACAGGTGGTGGTGAACGCTCTCGTTGGAGCGATTCCCTCCATCTTCAACGTGTTGCTGGTGTGTCTGATCTTCTGGCTCATCTTCAGCATCATGGGAGTCAACCTGTTTGCTGGGAAGTTCTACCACTGCATCAACACCACCACGGGGGAGCTTTTCCCCATGACGGAAGTCAACAACAGGACCGACTGCCTGGCCGTCCAAGAGGCCACCCAGGAGGCCCGCTGGGTCAACGTCAAAGTCAACTATGACAACGTGGGACAAGGCTACCTGTCACTGCTTCAAGTGGTGAGGAGGGCGTTTTCCATTATTACATACTTGGAAATAAGTATGTAAGTTGTGTTCAATGACAGATTTTGAAAACAATGTTCTGTATTTTTCAGTCAACTTTTAAAGGCTGGATGGACATCATGTATGCTGCCGTCGACTCAAGAGAGGTAGTTATTAATTAGTTATGTCTTCAAATATAATATTTGGCATTAGATATGTTGGTAGTTTGAAAGTAGTATTTTTCTGTACTAAAAACAAGGTGAACACTTGCTAATTATATTAAAATCATCCTGTAACAGAAGACCCTTCATTTAGTCTTGTATTCTGAATACTTTTATGTTACATTATATTATTAAAAATAGTTATAGTAAAATGTACGCAGGATGCATGCATGAATTTATACACATATAGATACGTGTTTATACATATTCATGTATCTGTATCTACAGATGAATATACAGTTTATTATTTGTTATAATAATAATTGCAAATACAGGTTGGGCATTTTGTGGATGTATTAATTCAGTTACTTGCAATGAAAGTATTAAAAGAATATTTAGAATAAAGGAATTGCATATCAGAAATCCCAAATAACTTTTTAATATCTTAGTAACTGTTTTGGCAAGCACAGTATGTATACTACGTTATTTTTTATTAGGTATATGAACATAAGTAAATTATATGAATCCAAGTCTGGAGTTCAAAGATTCTCCCTTCCCTTTCTAACACCCGCCTGCACTTTAAGATAATTCAATATATATGTAATAATATATATGTGACAGGTGGTGATGGTGAAGTGAGACCAGTCTTTGGATCAACAAGTACCCTCCGACTAGTATCTTATTCCAGTTTAACCTTCTATCCCGTGTCTTCCTCTTTCCACCTTTCTTACTTTATAGTTCAGAAACAGAAAAGGGACAGATTTTTCTTTTCTAAATGTTTTGTTCGTCTTTTAGGTTGAGGAGCAGCCTTCTTATGAGATCAACCTCTACATGTACATTTACTTTGTCATCTTCATCATCTTTGGCTCTTTCTTCACACTCAACCTCTTCATTGGTGTCATTATTGACAACTTCAACCAACAAAAGAAAAAGATAAGTATCACACTTTTTTTTAGTAATCTGCACAAAAGCGATTGTTTTTCTTTTAGTTACACACATACTCATTTATATACTTGTAATTGTTACACCCTGGCCCATTGTTTTCCTGTTTACAGGTTTTCAATTACTATTTCCTGTTTTATTTTGGTACTCACCTTTTGTCTCTCGTTCAAATGCTGCAGTGAGTCAATGGCAGGCAGTATGAAACAGTTAATAAAAAGTATATTGAGAAAGTGTGAGTCACTGCAACCACGAGAGGTACTTGAGCATGTAGCCATAAAAGAGCACCCAAAACATTATGTGGTTTGGTGCAGCAGTATGCGAGATCAGCCTCGGACAGACGCAGAGAGGCACACACCCATTCACAGACGCACACACGACCTATCTACTAGAAAACATAATATATCTGCAAGTAAACACAACCTCAATCTTGTGGTCATTAATTAACAATATGTTTGTTTTATGTTGTGTCTGCACGGAGATAAAGACCTCTTCATGACTGAGGAACAAAAAAAGTACTACGAAGCCATGAAGAAGCTTGGCTCCAAGAAGCCACAGAAGCCGATTCCACGTCCAACGGTTTGTTTATAACTGATATTAATATTAACGTGTTATTTTGTTTGGGCGAGGCTATTTATTTGATGTTGAAAAGAATAAACAATGTAACCCAACGTAATGAAACATCAGTTCGTGCTCATGGTGATGTCACCTCTGATGTCTGTGTTCACCTTTTCTGGTGCGGACCAAATGACCCTGTTGGATTTATGTTTCTGTTCCTTGCACTTCTGACCTGCAGAACCTGATCCAGGGAATAGTGTTTGACTTCATCAGTCAGCAGTTCTTTGACATCTTCATCATGGTGCTCATCTGCCTCAACATGGTGACCATGATGGTGGAGACGGACAACCAAAGCCCCGAGAAGGAAGATTTCCTCTTTAAAGTAAACGTTGCTTTCATCGTCGTCTTCACGGGCGAGTGCGTGTTGAAGCTCTTTGCCCTGCGACACTACTTCTTCACCAACGGGTGGAACGTTTTTGACTTTGTTGTGGTCATCTTGTCCATAGCTGGTGGGTAAAGTTACATTACTTAGAAGCTGTGAATTGTGTTCAAACAGATAAAAGGTGTTCATATATCGTCTCCTTTTTATTTCAGGTTTGATGCTCTCAGACATAATCGAGAAGTACTTTGTATCACCGACTCTGTTCAGAGTGATCAGACTGGCCAGAATAGGCAGGATCCTGCGTCTTATTAAAGGAGCGAAGGGCATTCGGACGCTTCTCTTTACTCTAATGATGTCACTTCCTGCTCTATTCAACATTGGCCTCCTGCTCTTCCTCATTATGTTCATCTTCTCCATATTTGGCATGTCAAACTTTGCCTACGTCAAAAAGGAGGCTGGAATCGATGACGTATTTAACTTCGAGACGTTTGGCGGCAGCATTATCTGCCTGTTTGAGATCACAACGTCAGCCGGCTGGGATGGGCTTTTACTTCCGATGCTGAACAAAGACTTTCCGGACTGCGATCCAGACTTTGAGAACCCGGGCACGGATGTAAAGGGCAACTGCGGCAACCCGATCATAAGCATGACGTTCTTCTGCGGCTATATCATCATCTCCTTCTTGGTGGTGGTCAACATGTACATCGCCATCATCTTGGAGAACTTCAATGTGGCGCAGGAGGAGAGCGGCGATGCGCTCTGTGAGGACGACTTCCAGATGTTCAACGAGACGTGGGAGAAGTTTGACGTGGACGGAACTCAGTTCATTGAGTATAGCCGGCTCTCAGATTTCTGTGATGCCCTGCAGCAGCCGCTGAAGGTTGCCAAGCCCAACCGGCTAAGCTTGATTGAAATGGATCTGCCCCTGGTCATCGGAGACAGGATCCACTGCCTGGATGTCTTGCTGGCCGTCACACAGATGGTCTTGGGAGACACGGTGGAGATGGCGGCGATGCGTGAGAGCATTCAGGCCAAGTTCATCCTGAGCAACCCCACCTCGGACTCCTTCGCGCCGATCACCACGACAATGCGCCACAAAGAAGAGCAGATGGCCGCCGTCGTCATCCAGAGGGCTTACCGCCAGCACCTGCTGAAACGCTGCGTACGCCACGCCGCTTTCATGCACCGCTGCAAGAGGATTGGTGGAAAGGAGGGAGGCGATGATCCACCAGAGAAGGAGGGCATGCTCGCACGGAGGATGGGAGTGCTCTACGGGAGCAACGTGGACCTCGCCGAGGAGATGGAGCAGGCCGATTTAGAAACTCTTGCAAGCCAGCAGCCTCCGAATCCTGAGACAATGTCACATGACACAGGGGCCCAATGTGGTCCAGAACCCCCCGAGCCTAATATCATGGTTGTACCTGTAGAAATCACTAATGAGGTGTTATTACATTCTGCCCCCAACCCACACCTCTTTACCCTACATGCAAATCTGAGGGAGACGATCGTATAACAAGCAGCAGAAGACGGTTAATTATGTCGTCCTCCTGTTGCATATTGGATGAAGAGCTTACACAGTGCTAATGAATGTTTAAACTTAACAAATAACTGCTGTTTTTTTCATGTGATATTCAAGTTTCTTTTTTGGTTTTAAGGTTGAAACTGGAGTTCATGCTTTTTGTAGCTTTCTAGTAAAAAATCCATCTTGAAATTGCCAGATAAAGCCCCCTGTGTGTCTGAAAATAACATATATTTCAGTATTTAACACTGGTTGAAGTCCTCATTTAGGCCTGCAATAACTCTGTTTTTGGTATGGTTGTTATTATTACCACAAAACCAACCCATGTGCCCCAGTTTCTAACCAAAGAGTAACCTGAACAACACATGAGAAAACCTGAATGACCTCATGTTTATGTCACAATGTTTTCCTTTAAAAGCAACAAGATACTGTGACATGAATGCAGCACTGTTATCCAACTCTACTGAGCAATATTTGAAAATGACATCAATATATACACAACCATTTCATGGCTAAAAATAGCTAAAAATGGAGTCCCCTCATTTGTTATAATTGTCGAAAAATTAAAACAGAGCAAAATCCTATTCCTGCTTACTTTAAGTCACTTTTATGTGGAATCTCATTGACGTGAAGGCTCTACATGCTAATTCTTTCAATTAGGCACTAAAAGATGTTCCATGTTGAGTTATTTTTGTACATATATAAGGTTTATCCTCATCACATTTATCCCTGTCTACCAGTGAAACCCTGTTATTCTTTGTTAGTTAACAAGAACACGGGCCAGCTAATGCAGTTACCATCTGAAGGCCCAGTTTATATTGCACTATTTATATCCCTTCCAGGTCAAGTTAGAGCAGACTGAGAGACCTTCCTGTTTTAATTTCACCACTGATGTATGCATGTCTTTTAAATGTTTTGTCTATTTTTTTTCCACCTCGGATAGATCTGAAAACTCAAAGCAAAGCAGTCACTGTGACTTTAAGATGTGGTGTTTACAGTAACACAACTGCTGAGCTCGAACAATTCGAGCAATAATTTAAGTACTTGCTGTACATTTTAAATTAAGTTTTGCCTAAGGTTGCATCAAATTTGTCTTTTGACTTGATATCAAATTGATTTATAATTCTGAAACACAACTGAGTGTTGGTTGAGTAAAATAAACCCATGAGTGAAGTATACATAAGTAATACTCCATGTTTCCAATGTGTAGATAATCACACTTATTTACGTATTTAGAAAAAAATAAATCTTTTGTCAAGTCTGTCCTCGTGTAGAAAGGTTGCTGTTGTTCAAGTCTTAAAAACGTCTTATTCTGAATATATATATACATGAACAACATTTGTTTTAATTTTTTTACAATAGACTATAGAAGGTTGTCCCTTCTGTTGTTAATGTGTTCAGAACTGTTTTAACATCAACCCTGTTCTCTCCTCTTCGAGGCGCCTCTTTGTCTTATCCTGCTGCTGCAGCATGGCAGTAGTTCTATAATGTGACCTGCAGCGATCCTATTTACCGTCGCTGCACCGCCGAGCTGCGGTCTCCTCTGATGCTACAGTCAAACTCACAAGACGGTGTCCTCCTTTCGTTTACGTTTCTAATGGAGGGAGCGCTTTACTGGAACACCCGCAGTCAGTGTTGCCTGTACATACACGTTTTTTTCTTTCTCTATTGTATATTTATATCATTTTGTTATTGTAAAAAAATTGTAAGTATATTGTGAGAATAAAATACTTCTTGTAGGGAAAAGTAGGCTGTGAGTTGTCAGTAGCTGTATTGAGTGAAACTACACTGAGGCCCCCTGCTGGTTTGTATGCTGAACAGGCCGCTCTGCTGACTGATTTATTCATTGAAACGTCATATTTGTTTTACAAACTTGGGACTATAGACTTAATTTGAAAACAATCCAGTGCGTCCTTTCCCTCGACCTTGTACTGCGTATTTTTTCGTGTGAAATGGGACATTTGTTGGAGACTATTTGCAGCCACAGATTTGGTTCAGTGAGTATTTGCAGCAGTGGGACGGTGTACGTGGGGCTGACTCAAAGTACACGATGCCTGTTCATGGTAATGAAGAATTAAATCATACAAATGAACTTATAATACATTTTTGTGGGAAACGATGAAGCTCTATATCAGCTATACATTTGTCATCTTCTAATCTCTAGTATCAACAGAACTGCTCACTTCAGCACTTTATATTGGCTCGCTGGCCCAGTCGCTATTTTTTGTTCATGAGTGTCAACAGACGAGAATAAGCGCTGCCTCTTACAAGAAATAAGGAGGTGGGGTGTCTGATTTATTTGCATATTTTTGTGGTTGCACGCTGTACTTGCCCAGTGCTGACTGGCGTTTCTTAAGAGGGATGTGTCTGTATGACAGTTGGCGCTGCCTGGCAGAGTCGTGCTGCTTTATTCAGCTGTGGCTATTTTCATCGGTTGATGTCCAGCCACCAGCACCAATAATTCGGGCTGCAACTAACCCACGGTTACTTCTTAACATGTATTTTTCCTCCGAAATGCAAAGATATTTTATTTACTATCGTGTACGAAAGTAACACATCCTCATATTTGAGAAGCTGGAACCATAACATTTCAGATTTCTTACTTTGATTGAAATACTTCAAAGTTGGTGATTAATTATCTGTCGATTGTCTGGTCGATTATTTGCCTTTTGGAAACAGTTCCCACCTCTGACTTCTACCGTTGATTTAAATCATGTTTGGGCAGCCACCATCGTTTGTGAGAAATGAAATGACTGAAAATGAAAACCCTAAAAGCTTGACTGATTTTCTGAGTCACCTCTCATTAATATTATACAGCGTTTCCTGTCAGCGTTACATGGTTGTTGGAGGCAGCAGTATATCACCTATACACACTGAAATCTGACCAGCTCCATACAAACTGAGTAGGTGCTGCAGGATGCATATTCTTTAAGGGAATAAAGGAAACGTGATCAGTATTTCTGACCTGAATTCACTGAACTGCATGTGGATGTTTCATAACGGTCTTCAGCTAGCAGCCCTGTGGGACTTTACTCACAGTGAGCACAGTGACAATGTTGACATGCTGATGTTTTGCAAGTGTGCATGTCACGGTTAGTACTTTTGTTGGACAATATATTGTCCATATTGTAATTATCGTGCCTATTTTCACCACTTTAGTTTGCAAGAATGCTTATAGTTGCTTTTTTTGCACAAAACACAAAGTACAGCTGAGGCTGGGAATGTCGTTTGTTTACGACCAAACTAATACTGGATGAAAGTGTTACAGTAACGTGATGATGGCGCTATGAAAAGTCAGAGGATCACCAAAGTTATTACAGTTCATCATGGTTCATCATATTTTGATGATTATCAGGAAATTATTAAGGATTATCGTGACAAGAAGTTGTCATATTGTCACCTGAATGTTCCTGTTCAAATAAAAATGTTGCCATTTTTCCGCTATTTTATTCATGCAAAAGTCTTTTAAGACTGCTTGTTTTTCCAAAATGTAACATTTGAGAACTGCTTTTGTGAAATGAAAATCAAGGCACCAAAAAAAGTACTGTTTTGGTTATCAATACTGAAACTTTGATATTGTATTGGCACGAGTATCGGAAAATATCAAACCTTTCGAAGCCCTATAATAACTGCTTTCACATGAATGTTTGTTGTCATCCTACGAATTGTCTCAAAAACCCTCCCAATGTAACTTTTAAACCCGCTAATGTTCAGGTTCTTGTTTCACTCGTCCCTAAAAATGGAACATATGTACATGAAACACTTATTTAAAGGTAAAAAAGTGGGTTGTTGAAAGTTATTCTGGTTCCATGTTACAGTGTTCTTCTTCCCCTTATTTGCCTGTGTGGTGACAGACAGCCCTCCCACTGCTGCAGACACTTTATTCTTCTCCTTGTTCACAACCTTCTCGTGTCTGCAGAGAGATTCGGGACAAACGTGTGAGGACATCAGCGCTCTTAATATTTATTTCTTTTGTCTTTTGCATGCCATCATGTGCTGGTTGCTGGCTGGATGCTGTGGGCTCGCTTTGATCAGCATCTCAGGTAAGTGTAAACTCTTGCAGTTAACAAGTGACTGAAAAACGACAATCACAGTCTTGGTGCTAAATATATCGTGAAATTCTGAATATGTATATATATATATATATAGCATCAATCTTTTCATAATGTTTCAGACATTTAATTGTACTTTTTACGATTGTTTAACTGCAGCTACAATGCATATACGTGTTTTGCATGTTATTTTTGACTCTTCAGAACCATTACTTCCTGAACATCTGGGGGAAAAGAGGAAGTTGTCTTCTGAGACACAGACTATAGTTATTTCAATATACTGTATATACAGTTTACCTTGTCCAAGTTATCTATCAGGTCACTTTATTTCAGACCTGTAGTCTGTTTTAGAGGAAGATGAGAGAGATTTAAACTATATATCCAAATAGAGCACATTTAAAAACCACAACAGTAAACTCTTTAAATAGTATTTTTTTTATCCTCTCCATCTCCACTGAGTACATTATTCTTCTTGGCATAATTTTGGGGGAACACAGTCAATTGCTGAAGACCAGAACGGCAGGGGACACAATAAAGCCAAATTATCTGCATGCATGTTTGAGATGTACATGTGACTGCTGCTGTAACTGTGCCACAATGTCCCTCAACCTTCTCTTGTCTGCCTCAGTGGCCCCAGACCCCGCCGTGCAGATCACCCAGAAGCCCCGGTTCTGCGGTGTGAAAACCAGATACAATGTGATCATTGGCTGTATGTCCACCCAGGACCTCCTGTCAGCCAAGGTGCAGTGGTACAAGGCCGATAAGTACAACGAGGATGTTCTAAACAGAGGCGAAATAGAGGAAGAACAAAAGTTTAAATTTTTTAACAGCCATTCGCCAATGAAGTTTCTCTTCATCAGCGGTGTGCGGATAGAAGACAGAGGAGTGTACTTCTGCAAGTTAAACGACACATGGGGACCTGGGACTGCAGTTGAAGTTATCAGTGAGTAACCTGTGTCAACATTATGTCTTATGCATACAGACACATGATGCAGTGTTACTTTGAGTGGACATTTACTGTGATTTATTGAGGTCTGTACCAGCACATATCTTTCCTCTCACAGGACCCATTGGCCTTCCCCAGGCTCTGCATAGGACCAATATGAAGGATGGTCTCATTATCCTCCAGGGCCTGGTGCTGGCTGGCTGTATTGCTGCCATACTGCTGCGCAGACGACAACTGGTGAGGAACAAGATGAGCAAAACACTTCTGTGCAAAGCTGTGCTTTACCAGACTGCACTGCTCACTTAAGATGGAATTAAGCTGAGGATGTGCAAAACAATATTCACATTCAGGGCCAAGATAACATACAAATCAAGGAAGAAGTTGATTCTTTTTTTCCAAGTAATATAAGCTTTTGGGAATAAAACAGATGTCTGCAATACTATAGACGTGTTGCCAGGTCACAGCTAAAATATAGGCCTTATAACTAATGCAAGAGCTTGTTTATTAATTCATTTCTGATTTATCAATTAATTGTTGATAAGTTCCCGGCCCACAAGGTACTCTGGCAGTACTCTGGCCCGATTTGTCGTCACGGCTGGTGGATCCCATCGCAAGATGGTCTCTAGTTTGCATTACTTGAGATAAGCTTACACAGCTGCTCAAGCTGAAAGATAACCCTTCCCAATTTAGTATGAAGATACAGGAAGTTCTTTTTACCCGTTTACTAGTGCCATATATGCTTAAATTCCTTTTCCATCCTTCTCTTTTGACTTGAAGGGGTCTTTCCCTTTCTTTTGGTGAAAGGGTATGACAGTCTAAGTGTCGTAGTGTTGTTACAACTAAAAACTACTCACCTTTTTTGCCATTTTTCATTCCAGTTTGAATCACCACAGCTAGTCTTGATTAACGTTCAATGTTCCACCATCGAGCCATTAGATCAATGTAACACTAGCTAGCTTACTTCTCATAGCCATTTTTTAAAAGATTAATGTTACTTAATATGTCACAATCGATTCTTAAGGGTATTTTTTTGTGCAATATGCAGAGTGTGTTTATCAATAGCTGGTGCTAACTCCTAAAATGTATCTTTTTTATTTATTCTTTATTTTTTTAACAGTTGGAAAAGAATGACAGCATATACGAGGAGCCTGACACTGATCACATCTATGAGGTTTGTTTGCTTTCATTTTACATTTATATTAAACAAAAGAACAGTGGTGTAAGAAGTATTAATAAGTACCAATATCATACTGGAATAATCCACTGAACGTCCTGCATTCAAAACCTTAATTAAGTAAAAGTATCTCAGTATTATCAGCAAAATGTACTTAAAGTACCAAAAGTACCAAAAGTATTGATTGTGCAGTAAAATGTTCCCTGTCAGTGTTTTACTTTAAGATGTGTCTTGATTAACATTACTGCTGCGATATTGTGTATGTTTCATTTTACTGAGGGTACTTGATAGGTAGTTTAATCTACAGCAATGCCTCATAGTCTATAAGATCATCATTTACCGCCTGTACTTGTGACGACACATCACAGCTGCAGTTTGTTTTTACATCAAAATACACATGCAAGACACACGAATCTCCTCGCACCACTGAGCTCAAAACCACAATTATTATCTTATTCTGTCACTGCAGCTCTTTATAAACACAGCACAACACAGTAGGCGGAACTTTTTTGTGCCTTTTTTTCTGAGAATAATAACTTTGGAAAGTAGAATTTGTGGGTTGAAAAAAAAAAAATATATATATATATATATATACATAAATTTATTGTAGAAATCATAGAATAGGATTTTTCACAAAATACTGTTTTTTTGGAGACCTGAGGCACTGCAGTCAAGCCTTAATATTAATATATTCTCTGTTAGATAGAGAAAATTCCTGACAGAATGCTGTTTTACTGCAAAGTCAAATAAACGGGGATTTAATGTCCTAAGATCCTTTTTACAAACAACAGGAAAGATATTTAAATGTCAGCCGCTCTGCTGTAATATTTAGCAGCTGCATGTCTTTTGTCTTCTGAGTCATGTCCGAATCACTGACCATGCAAATTCAAGCTGTACCGGTGTGCCCAAGCAAAGGCTTAAGCTTAAGCTTAAACTGTTAACTGACTTAAATCTGATTTATTTCCGTGTGTCAGGGTTTGGCGATCGAGACGTGTGGCGGAGATCTGTATGAGGAACTCTCTGTGTACGCCCAGGCTGACGGAGCCGAGGGAGCCGAGGCCCCATGGGAGTGAGACAGCCTCACAATAGCATACTACTTACAAGTGCTCCAGGTTTGAGGTACTTATTGTCCTTAGTGCATTACAGTAGATGGCGGCCGGCATGTCTCAGCTTGGAGAAACAGACAGAACTACTGTAGCAAAGCAATGTTCTGCTGTGAACGGGGGCAGCACATTCAGTGTACGCTATATTCTGAATATATTTCACTGCTTTACCTTGCTGTCGCGGTAGACCAGCAACTCCTGTGTTCTGCGAGGTAAAATTACTGTGTTTGTCAAAGGAGTCTTGTGGCTTTGAAGAGGACATAGATAGCGGGCTCCGTTCCCTGACGGCGATGGTAAAGCAGTGACAATATTCCAAATATAGCCCACACTTTTTTGCAGCTTGCTCCGTCCACAGCAGTACGTTGCTTTGCTCTCCAGTACTCCTGTCTGTTACTCCACATCTACTGTAGTAATACCCTGACTATGGAAAAGTACTTTGTACAAACCCACATCTACTAATCTGACCTCTCCCTTTAAGAGTGCTTGAGGAGATTTGTCATGTTTCCTCTAGTAACAGTTTGTTTATGAATGTGCAACAACATAATTATTGTAAAACGCTTGCTATACACGCTGTTGATTATATGCATGTTTTTAATTAATAAGCTGTGATTTGAATTGTACTGAAGTGTAAATGAACAATTCTGCAATTCAGATTCGACAGCTGACATTTTGGTGCTTCAAGAGGCTTTTTCTTTTTTTATATATAAAGTGTTTTGTATTGTTTCATAATGACTTCTCGGTCTGAGAGTTTGATATCTATTTCATCTAAATGTTACAGCGTGTGCATCAGAGCCTGAACTAGGCCGTGCTTGATGTTTGATTATATAAAAAAACTTTATTCCTTTTTATTCCTGTTTATGTAACAAGATTAAAAACAATAAACATGTTTCCATTTGCTGGAGAAAGTCTTATTTTTATTGGCTTTTACAGGTAAAAAAAATTAACTTAAATAACAAGTTGATCAACAACATTGATTTAAAAAAGATGCTGGTTGAATAGAATATCAATAAATACAAGAGTAAACAACTCAAGACATAAATAAGCAATAAAAAGATAAATAAATAAATAGATAAATTAATTAATCTGACAGATTCTAGTTGGTGAGCAGAGATAGAACCAGCTGGTCTGCTCT
>NW_022280034.1:3019300-3109185 GCF_004355925.1 Anarrhichthys ocellatus | reverse complement strand
GAAGTTTTAAAATGCTTCACCATAATACAGTAATGCCACACACAAGCACAAACACAGCTCACTATTTATCATCACACAGATTTGTCCGATAGGAAACATATTGGGTGTAACGTGGGAATATTTTGGTGACTTTTTAAATTAAATTCGTGTCGCTGATTCGGTTTTAAATTCGTGTTAATGAGACAATTATTAATCGCGATATAATACATGTATTTGAAACGTTTTAATTCAGTTTGCAGGCTCTCCATGCGATGGAAATCACGTGTAAAATAACGATTATTCTCTATTTGTCGTTGTTAGTATTTTGTGATTTAATAACATTCTTCATTAATGATTAACACTGTGGATTGGACTGCAACGTGTCCACGTGAAAAGAAAGTGCTTCCCCCTGAGTGACAGCGACGCGCTGCGGCCTACGTTCTCACGCTGCAATGTGAAAATCGCAGCACACGTCATGACGTTTCTGAAGGAGAATTTCAAGGTAAGAGAAGACAGATAAGCTTTTATTGTTCTCCAGAGGGGGAATTCAAGTGTTTCCTTGGCATTTCATCATCTGGTGTTGTTGCATTGCATTTTCCTTTTGTTGTTCAGATGCACTGTAATCATATGAGTAAGTGTATTAAAGGAATCAAGTATTAGGTGTTTTACCTTTTTTCATATTGGTAATATTCTTCATTCTGTCCCTTTAAAAAACGAAGTAAATATGTGGGAATTGAAACAAACCTTTTTTTCTGACAATACATATGTGTACGTTTTTATTTCAGTATCTTCCTTTTAAGTACGAAATTCAGCATTCTGAGGAGTTTGTGGACATTTTAGATAGGCTACTGCATGTTGGATAAGAAAAGCCTTTAATGAGTGGAAATAATGGTGTTGCAACAAGCATAAGTCAGAAATAAGTACTGACAAATAGAGAGAACTAAAATATATAAAAAATATGAATACATCATATATAAATATATACAAATGCACTATATATGAGCATTTAAACTACAACAATATTGTCTTGTTTTTTTATAATAAAGGCAGCTGTCTTTTATCACATTATTACACACAATAGAAAGGATAATGCTTCATGTTATGGTGTTGAGTGTTGACAAACTGTACACACACACATGCAAGACATTTAGGATTCACATTCACCAACAACCATACAAATTACAAAATAATCCAAATCTGAGATTGAATCTTTAAGTGCACTTTGTCACCCCCTGTTGAGCCATCTGATGACTACATATTAGCTCTGAATCGATGTATTTTCAGGGAAAATACATCGATTTCCCTGAGAAATGTTCTCAGGGAACATAAAGTCCTTATGTCTGAGTTTCAGAGCAACAACATCAGCACGCCTTTAAGAGCTGCGCTGCCTTTGAGTGTTACATGTAAAGCAGGTATTTCGCGTCTGGACAACACATGTTGAGGTGTAAACAACAGTAAACATAAAAGATAAGTTAAATTATACAACAAGTAAATATATTATCTAAGTGGTTAGATGAAAAAGGATAAGAAGGAAGAAGGACTGCCCGTAAAATGTCGTTTAAGTATGTTCCTTTAACGCCTATTCTCACTTTTACTATATATTTGAGGGAGCCTGAAGGTATCATTGTGAAGTTAACTTCCCATGATGCATCTGTGCTACACTGGAAAGTGACGAGAGAGCGTCTTCACCCTCTCTCGAGAAAACAAAGATTACTTAACGCTAATTTTTGGATTTTTGGGGATTTTTGGATGATTTGGAAGCGATGGAGAGCGACTGTACGGATTGACTTTGCCTTTAACTTACATTTACTGAGTTTATAACAATTTACGGAGGATTTTCGCGGTTGTCTTTGGACCTTTAATGGCAAGTTAGCCAACCGGTTTTCGGTAAGGAAGCTAAGGTTCATTTTTAATCCCACATTCATCCTAAAACTGTCATGATTACAGTGTTAACAAAGCTGCTGGTGCGCGTGCTGCACGTGCTGTGTTTGTTCTGTAATACTTCCATGTCTCGAATCTTCCAGCTCGAGTTTTAAAGAACCACACGCCCAAAAAACAGAAGCTAACAGCAGCAATTATGGTACAGGTAAATATAACAGAGTAAAAATATTAGATATAAAAATGCACAATATATACAATGAAATGGAATAATATTAAATTAACTAACTCAACAATAGTGCAAAGGTTTAGTTAATGTAAGTGTAAGTTAATGTAAGTTAACTGAGGAGATGTGAGCTAGTTTTAACCTTAATGTGACACCAAACCGAAAGTAAGTTATCTTTAATAATTATATATATTTATATATAATATAATTATAAATTAATTATAATTCATATTATATATATATATATTTATTATTATTATATAGAATTAAGTTATATTATTAAATTCTGTAAGGCTAATCACTTGTCTGTCTGCTGTATCCTATTTCTTTCTCAGCTCTGTCCCTAGAGGTTTTTGATTAAATATATTCTTGTTCTATGACATCATATCATATTTAATCTTCTATTCTATTATCTTGTATTGCTGTAGTATACTGTATACTATGGTGTACTATATTACACTACTAATGTTACACCGTATGCTGTGTCTCATTTATTTTTTGTCCTTTTTACTTCTGCAGCTACCAAATTGCCCCACTAAATATTGACCTTTTATGCATTTAGAGTCATCTGCTCGTGATCATGTTGGGGAACCTGAGTGGCATTGGGTCTCTGGATCCTTGTATTTGCCCTCACCATGCGTTTCATTTCATTTAAGGAAGTTGGTCCCTGATGCATTTTGTAGCTACTTCCCTGCAGACAACCTCCTTTAATCAGCGCCTCACATGACTTCATGGTTACTCTCTGAAACCGTGAAATAGCAGATATGTCACGGTAGAAAACAGCAGGCTCGTGATGGAAAAATGTCATGATAGCTCAGTGGCACTAGGTGAGGAAGAAAGAACAAAAATAAAACCAGCTTCCTGATCATCACATGCCTTGCTCGTCTGCAGGGGCACGCAAGCTAGTCATCAGTCATGTCGACAGGGAAGCTAGGGGTCAATAAAGCGTTTATTAGAGATGTTTAAGTGTTGAAAGGAGTCATATTTGTGTGTGTTTCAGCGTGCCATGTGGGGGTAACCCTGCCCAGGAGGTGCCATGCTAGCCACACAGATGCCAGATATGCAGCCCGAGGCTGAAGATGTCAAAAAGGTAAAACCACAAGTTTCCCCCCCTTGTGTGCAAAGATCCTGTGACCTCGTAGACTTCTCTCCTGCCCGCTTGTTCTATCTTTACTGTGATACCAGGTTGTGACATTGAAGTAGGCTAAATGTTGTAATTGTACTGTTGTAAGTGTTGTTCAACGTTGTGCCACTTTTTAACCCTACACTTGTGGATCCATTCAGTTGCCTGCGTATCTTATTTAACAGACAATCTAATGGTTGGTTAATAGTTAATATGATTTATTACAGCTGAGCTTTGCAGACGGTGCACAATGTACTGCTGAATTAATGTATGCGAGTCAAGAAGCTATGAAAAGAGGCAAGGAAGTGGTCCCCATAAGTCCTCCTCGGTCAAGCACAGTAGAAGAAGAGTGCTTCAGACCGTCGCTGCTTTGTCGCAAGTGTTGCTGAAGAATTCGTTTGATTTTGCAACCTATTGCGTAATGTAGGCTTACTTTCTATATGTTTATGTTCTCTGTCTGTCCATGTCAGCTGACAGTAGGTGTCATGTGACTGTAGTTAATCTGAAGATTAGGTATCATAACAACACGGCCACGCATACTTCACCCTGCGTCTCCGTCTTCAGAGAATGTGCTGGCTGCGTTCTGTGCTGTGCCTCTAATGTTTGTTAGTTATTTGGCAACCTGCTTCCCATCTGAACCGCACCTTTAGTAGCTCTCACCAAGAGGAACAAGGAAGCTGATGATATTTTCCTCTCACACGCATCGGTCACATGTAGATCAAGGAGAAGTTGGCACAGTCGCTCAAGGCCCTGCAGAAGAGATACGTGACGTCAGACGCAGTGGTGACCAGTGACGACGGGGACGCTAACCTCTTCTGCTGTGCCCTGGAGGCCGTCTTCATCCACGGCATCAAGAGCAAGTACGTCCGCTCGGAGGCTGGGGGCCGGAGCAGGAAGGGAGAGCGAGGCTCCCTCCCTCAGCCTTTCTTCTGGAGCCTCCTCAAGACCGTCACCCACCGGTAAAAAGCACATTATTCTAAAAGGACGTCGTTAGAGCTGAAATGATTGGTTGGATTAGATTAACAGAACATTAATCTGCAACTGTTTTCATGGTCGGGTAATCGGTCTATTTATTTTTCAAGCATAAAGGCTAAACATTCAGGGATTCCTGCTTCTCCAATGTGATGATAACACTCTTTGTTAACTCCCCAGTGATGTGGTCAAGGAGCTGGAGAAGATCAGCTTCGTGGGCACCGACGTGGGTCGCTGCCGAGCCTGGCTGCGACTGGCCCTGAACCACGGCCTGCTCGAGTGCTACCTCGCGTCGCTGTTCCGCGAGGGCTCCAAGCTGCGGGCCCACTACCAGCCCAGTGCCTTGCTCCTGGACACCGAGGAGCGGGAAGTCCTGCTCAGCTACCTCCAGGGTCTGGCCTCGCTCACCTTCGACCTCTCCTACAAGTCGGCCGTCCTCAACGAATGGACCACCACGCCTCTGGCTCTCGCCGGGCTCTGCCCCTTGTCCCAAGCGGACACTATTGACCTGTCCCTCAACGCTGGAGACCTTCCCAACTCCAAGCCCGCGTTTAAAGAGTCGTGGGATACGGTGTCTCAGTCGTCGGGCTCTTCAGACGCACAGGATCTGCAGAGAGGCTGCCCAGTGATGCTGACGGGGAAAGGGACAGGTGTATTACACGGGGGTTGTACTGCACTCAACTCATCCAACTTAAGCCTGGACACCACAGGCTCCTCCCAGCTCTCCTCCAGCTTGAGCTCTGATAGCCTCCTGCAGGGGCAGCACCCCCGCAGCCCGACGGGAGAGCAGTGGTCTTCATGTGACCTGGACACGCCCATTAATGTCACCATCAGCACCAAGAGGCCACAGAAGGAGTGAGTGGGTCTTCTTAGCTAAGTTCTAAGTAGAATACTGTCAGCTTTATCATTTAACTTTAGAAATATAAAGTAGTAAACTCCTCTTTTCTTATAAGCTTAAATATATCATGACTTGTTGTTCTCTCAGCAGTTCTCTGACAGAGTTCCGGGAGAGTGGCCACTACAGTCAGGACTCCATGCGCGAAGACTCCTTTGTGTCCAGCACGGGTCCGGATCAGTACTCGGAGACGGCCATGTTCAGCGGCTCCGACAGCGAGACCCAGGGTCCCCCTACGCCGTCCCAAGACCCCGTGGACCACGTCCCAAACTCTGTGCTGTCTGATTCAGAGCCACCGGCGACACCCGATGAGAACCACGTTAACTACTCTCCCTCTGAAGCGTGCATCGATGCCTCTCCTGAGGCACACTTGGACAAGGACATGCTTTCTACTGAGCCTGTGGAGCCTGTAGACGAAGTACAGATCACCGGAGTCCAGGAGAGTCCTGAGCCTCTCCAGGTAGAGAAAGAAGCAGAGCCCTCAGTGGATCAAAGCTCACGTCGCTCCACCATCAGGTTATTGTCCTCAGATTCTCTATCGGTAAGACCCTCTTCTGTTTCAAAACATGTGTTTCACTGTGTTGTGGTTCCTCTGTACAACTTCAAAAAAACCTACAGAGTAATAGAACGTTTTCTTTACATTTCGTTTGATCCGGTCTGTTGTGTCTCGCTCAGAGAAGTCTTGTTCTCAAATGTCCCGCTACATCCGCATTGCGACGTCGAAATCAGATAAATATTCATGACATTGAAAGTATTTTAGATAACACTTCTTCTGTTCTCCAACACACCATCGAAGGTGAGCAGTGGCGATTACATCACAACCTGTTGAGCCGCTGCTGTCTGCAGCGTTCTTTCCCAATACTTGTTATTAGTCACTTTGACACAAAGACATAGAAAATCAGAGGTTGAGAAACAGTTCCCCTTTAAGGATTGTACAGACGGGGGACATGCAGGATTGCCTTGATGTCCAAGCAGGAACAGCTCACGGGTATGTCACCAGATGTAGGTCTCTCTGTGGTTGCCACACATTGGTTTGGCAAGATGGTGACAAACCAGACAGACTGATCTTTACATCGATTCTGAACAGAGAAAGACACAACTCATCAAGGTTGTTTTTTTTTTTATAGTTCTCACACTACTAACCCCAAAGACACATGATAACAGGAACTGCTCTGTTGAAGGCAGCTCAGTTGTGCTCATTGATTAGTAAATCATCATCTGAAACTCATGTTTGTTAGAAAGCATTGACAGAAGTGCTGCAACAAAACGATATTCTAATTGTCAGTTAATCAAGATTTAATCTAAGATAATTGATGTTGGAAACCAGTTTAAAATGTCTCGTTTTCTTCGACTTGCAGCCCCAAACTCAAAGACAAACGTGTCTTTTCTGTTGCAGCATTCTCGTTCCTGGATCTCTGAGGACGACATCTACAAGCCTCACCTGGAGGAGGTGCCGGACCACAATGAGGCGCCTCCTCCTGCTCCCTCTGCTGAGCTCAAGGTCTCTCAGTCGCCTCCTAGTGTCGTCCATCGCAGGCAAATAGGTACTTCTGCCTCCGTCTACCAGCTGTCACAGATTGATCTGTGTCATTCAAAGCTGAAACATTCAGTCAACCTCAGAAAATATATCTGCAACTATTTTTAAGATTGTTTGTCTTTCTTCTGGTTCAAGCGTCTCAAATGAGATGGTTGGTTTCTTGCTTTTCTTTTTCATCCGTCTCTGTAAAATGAATATATTTGAGATTTGAGATTGAGAATCTTCTTTTTTGGTGAAACAAGACATTTGACTTCACAATAAATTGGAAAAATAACAATCAGATGAATCGATAATAAAATAAAAGTGTTAGTTGCATCCTCAGTCTCAGCCATGAGTGCCATTAACTGTTTTTACATAGAAACATTACAGTTATCACTCAAATCAATGTTTACATTCGGTGCATTCTTGAGGCTGAACACATTTCCTTCCTCCTAAAACATTTCCAACACAGATTTCTCTTCAGTGAGTTTACTTGGTGTGTTGCTGCCCCCTGTAGATCAGTGGAGCAGTACAGTTGTCATGAACTTAAACGTGTTTATTTCTGCGGTGCATTTGGGCATTTTAACACGGGGGTCTCTGGGGATTGTAGCCGGCCTCAAGTGGCCGTTTGACTTCACTTTTCAGCCACGCGGTCGGTAATAACATCATCGTGTTTACATAGTGCAGGAAATTTCCACAGTGGAATGAAAACACTGCAAACCACACCCCAAACAGTGACAATGCAGACAATCCTGTTCAGTTAGTGCAGGAAATGCCCGCAGCACAGGAAACTGTGGAATGAAAATGGTGCACACCACACCCCCGAGCTGTGACAACGCAGCAGGTTCTATCAGCTGTCTGAGGAAAAAAGAAAACCACCAGTTGTTTTTGTTACATCATTAGTGGGACGTGGCCAGGTGACACTGGAATGTAATAAACCTGTATGTCTGGCCAGACGTCACTCAGTGAGTGCTTGAACTATGGACCAGCTGCTGTATGATCTCACCAGTCAGGTCATCAGATTCATTATTCAACGTTCATATTCATCATGCTTTTCTTGTGACTTAATTATGATAAAATGTAATTGGTCTATCTGTGAACAGGTCTGCACAGATCCTGTTTTTATGGAGACTCTTTTCCTTTACTTTCCGTTAATATCTGTGTCCGTCTGTCTGTCAGGGCTGTCCAACCCTTTCCGTGGCTTGCTGAAGCTCGGTCACCTGGAGCGTCGAGGTGCGATGGGGATGTGGCGCGATTATTACTGCGAGCTGTCGCCCTTCGAGTTCCGGCTGTACGTCAACGCGGAAGAGCGCACATGTTGCGACAACTGCTCCCTGGTGCGATGCGAGGACGCCCGCGTCGCCTCGCCCGAGGGCCGCTTCGAGCTGGCCTTCCCCGGCAAGCGGCTCTACCTCCGGGCAGCGAATCGCGGCGAAGCGGAGGACTGGGTGGACCGGATAGTCGAGGCCGTCATCAAATGCCGTCCGACGCCTTGCACCGATGAGCATTGGGAGGTGCTACAACCTGCCTGTGAGAACGGCGTGGACGCAGCGTCCCTGTCCTCCGTCCCCTCCAGCCCCGAGCGAGGTCCCTCCTCCCCGGACACGGGGCCATGCGGAGGGCAGGAGGCGCCTCCTCCTCCTCTGCAGGGCTTCGACTGGACTCGGACTGTGGATTTGGAAAATGACGCAATCAAAGAAGCTGTTTTGTACTTCTCCACAGATCCAGAGGCTCGGACATGGGTGCCTCTGGTCTTCTCCCTCTCCTTGGAGGCCTTGAAAGGGTTTCAGGTTCAAGAGGGAAGGAAGCAGCTGCGGCAAACGCTCCCTATCGAGGAAATCCGGGATGTGGTGCCGGACGTGTCTCAGGGAGGGCCGGCCTTCTTCAAACTCCTGACCGTCCGGGAGACGCTGAGAGTCAGAGCTGAGAACCCAGAGGAGGCTCGCTCTTGGAGGGTTTTGATCCGAGGGGCTCTGGACTCGTACCTGGAGAGTGGGGAGGACGAAGGCTCCGGCGAGGCACCTGTAGTCCTCCCCGGGATGAGTGGAAATCTCCACAGACTGGTGCAGCACCGACTAAAAGAAGATGGAGCACTCCTCGTGCATCTGTGCACTGTTCCTTCAGAGAAGGGGCTGGACACGCAGAGCTTCAAGTGTGCAGGTAATGTTGAGTTGTTGAACACACATTAATTAACATTGTTGGGCCGCTTCTAAATATATAAACTGATCAGACAAGTCCAGTAGTAGTTGATGTCCCGATCCAGTGGCTGCCTATCATTATCTCTAACGCACACGCACACACACACACACACACACACACACACAACACAACAGTTCTGATCTCAGTGAGGTGTGGACAGCATGTGGGCACCATTTTGGACTATTTATCAACTCGGAGGTCTCTCATCATCTTCCCGTCACACAGGAGTTCCTCTACAGAGGAGAGTAAAGAGAAAAGAGGAAAACCCAACATTTCTGCTCCTGATTTTGCAACTTCAAAATAAAAGCTTTTAATACCGCAAGATTACGGGGGATTTTATTGTGAAATTTTCAAGGAAAATATGTTTATCACCAAATTTATCGGGGCTATTCTTCAATAAAATAAGCCTACTTATACTGCAGGGAGGAAGAGTAAACAGCGAACATAATGGGGAACTTTTATTGTGAAGAACAGGACATTTTTGTGAATGAGATGCTGAGGTTGTGTTGCTGCGTATCACACACACAGGGTGTCCTCAGCCGATCGGCCCGTCTCTGGGCAGAGCCCGGCTGTGTGAGTTCTCGGGTCAGTACTACTGTGACTCCTGTCATCACGGCGACACCACCATCATCCCCTCACGCATGGTGCACAACTGGGACCTCACACAGCGAGAGGTTTGTGCAGAATGTTTAACTACGTACAGATACAGTCAGACATACAATGTGTGACACGTTTCTCTGACCTGTGTGTGTGTGTGTGTGTGTGTGTGTGTCCAGGTGTCTAAGAAGGCCCTGCATCTGCTGGCTCAGGTGGAGCAGGAGCCTCTGCTGAACCTGGAGCACCTGAACCCTGAGCTGGTGACGCACGCCGATTCCATGTCTCAGGCCCACAACCTGCGGAAGAGGCTACGTCTGCTGGGCGACTACCTGCTCACCTGCCGCAGCGGAGCCTGCAAGAACCTCCAAGCCAAGTGTGTGTGTGTGCGTGCGTTTTACATTCTACCGTATTCTACCACGACGTTTTCTAACATATGTTTTAAAACTGTCTGTCAGAATGGAGCAGCGGACGTACCTGCTGGAGTCGAGCCAGCTGTACAGCGTCATGGACCTACGACAGGTATCCCGCTGTGTTCATCGTGTCACCGCACCTGTCGTCTGCCTCCGGGAAAATGTCTTAACATGTGTTGTTATTGTTTCTTCTAGATAGCAGAGGATGAGTATGTGAACTACCTGCTCACACTGCTGCAGTACGCCTCCAACCACGTCTTCCACTGTGACCTGTGCACTCAGCGGGGCTTCATCTGTCAGTTATGTCACGCTAATGACATCATCTTCCCCTTTCAGCTCGACATCACCACCAGGTACGTTTTTACTGGGTCACCTCACGCCTTTTTGTTCAAGAACAAAACAAACTGGATGCACTGAACAGTTTTCCATTTTTAGTTTTTGTTCTCGGTGTGCTATTAAACCTGTATTTGTTTAATAATTCCTTCTTTCTCTGTCCCAGGTGTAAAGTTTGTAAAGCGGTGTTCCACTCGGCCTGTAAGGCTGCTGGGGTCTCGTGTCCTCGCTGTCAGCGGATGAAGAAGTACCTGGAGAGGAATCCACAGTACTGAGCCGCGAGGCCCCGACTAACAAGGAAGCGGAAAAATAACCGAAAATCTAGCTTTTACACGAAGTAACCTCAAGTGCAATTATGAGTGTGTTGTGAGAGCGACGGTGCTGCGGTAGCTCGACTCTCTCGCACTAATTTAGAGGCACATCTGGCCTTGTGACGCTGACATAATGCAGCCAGATGTTACTGACCAGTGACGTTAATACCTCTCTGAATTCAGACTCGGCATCAAACGGAGGACGTGACACCGGTGAAGGTTGTTGCCAAGAATCATATCAACACATTTTTTACATGGTGTGTTTTTTACTTTGTTTGTCTTATTGTATCTACGTTCATCATGTTCATCAGAAATGCTCCACAGGACATTCTGCCTTTCTCTCGGATGCACATATTTAAACATAATGCAGGTTGGTTGGGTACTGAACATGCACAAATATCTAAAGCAGTGCTTGAAATATTCTAATATTTTGATTGTGCCTTCTTTTTAATTTAAGCTTTACGCTCTTCTCCACTTGGTGTGTGTTTAACACGGTTCAACCTTACACTTTTAATTTACCTTCACCACGAGAAGAAGTGACGTTACTGCAGTAGAAACTGATCTTGTGATAAAAATCTGAATCAAGTCATAGAGAAGACTTTGTGGAATGTTTCTTACAAGTTTACAAACGTACATTAATATGTGTGATTTAAAAGGACAAAGAGGTGAGCCACACTGACGTATGACATAAAGTTGCTGAAGAAAATAAATAAATGTGCGGCCGAAACGACGAATCGTTTGATTTTGCGTTGATCCTGAAGTCAAAACACATTTCGCACATTTGCACGTACTCGTGATGACTGTTAAATATCTTCTAGCATGCAGAGCTACACCTCAACTAACACACAAACCTGCATTCTTGACATTTTCATTTTTGCAGAATTTGATTTTCTTCTCTTGAACATTTGACTCTGATGTGGAGATGAACTCGCAGAAGTAGCACATTAAGAGATCTTTCCTTTTGCCAAAATCTGCAGAGAACAAAGAAGTAATTGATGGTTTAATCAAGTTCATTTGGATATATGCAGAACATATCAAACCACAGAATACTTGCAACTATTCCTGGTTTGTCTTTGTCTTATCTATGATGTATGATGTATAAATGACCGTTATGATTAAATGTGACTGTGTTACTTGATGAATCTCTTCTGTTTTGGGCACAAAGGCTCTCTGGATCGTTGGCTATAGATTTAATTTGATGTGTTTAGTCATCGGGCTGTTGTGTTAGTGCCAGTTTTGCTGAGACACACACACACACACACACACTTTACTCAAGATTAAGTTAGATTTAAGAGAAAATACTTTTTGTTTCTTAATTAAGGGGCGGTGGTTTGATACAGCAAATATAATTAAACTATATGCATATTACATAAATGAAAGAAAATGTAAATAACAAATAAGTACACAAATGCATAATGACAGAAAAAATATTTTCCATTGTTTTCCATCTATTGATGTCGTAAAATGTCTTATCATTTATTTTAATAACTATTTACAGTTAGAGATGCAACAGTGTTGCATGCTGGGACTATTTTTCTATTAACATTCAAAGTTTCTATTTATTTTCCATCATCTTCCCTCACTGTGTTCAAGTCTGCCTTAAAATAGTTCATCCAAACGGTATTAACTTTTTTAATAAGTTAAGTCAAGGGACAACATTACTTCTTGCTAAAAATATTTGGCTCAACCGGCTGAAGACTCAAATGTAACTTGAGCTGAATAGATTTGTAAACATGAGAAGGACTGTGGATGTTGTCCTCCATCACTTCCATTGAAATCACCATAAGAAAAGAACCCAGGATAATATTTGTTCCGGCATGTGAGTGTTGTTTTTAAAGACGTAAACCTACCCTTACATATTTGTAGGAACACCTGTGATTTACCACCTATGACAAGTGAACATATCTGCTGTGAAAAAAAGGCCTGTTGTTTTAACAAAGCACAGGTGCAATTAATCACACAATGATTGCTGCCTGGATTAGTCATGCGCAACGCGGATTTCCAACCCGGAAGTGACACTTAATTAAATCAATTACACACCTGTGTTGGATGAGTTGGAAATAGATTGTCCTCTCAGTTAATTTTGAGCAAATTTACTTTATTACACGCAAACTAAAATGAGAAATGTGCATAAGCTTAATTATGAAGCAAACAACCAATAAACAAACACGCCCTGTCCGGTTGGTAAATACAATGGTTTAACGCACACTTAATTGGTATTCTCACGTTGAATGCAAACCTAGAGGTGTTAAATGAGTTAACGCGGGTTCCTCCTTCAACGCAACGTGATTTCATGGTAGAAATAAACGGGCATAACGACAGAGATCCTGTTAATGGGAGGAGTGAATCAGGACAGCGAGCACGAAAAACACGTTCCGCAAACCCTCCAATCCAGTCGGCTTTCCTCTGTGCCTGCAGCCCGGAGCTGCTCTCTGCTCTGAGCCAACAACACATTCCTGGTAGCGGTCCCTTCTCTGCGAACCATTTTAGTTGTTTTTAATTTGAGCGGTGAGTCGGAGGAACAAAAGAGTCCAGAGTTGTTGGGGATGGATGCTGCCGAGAGAAGCGCCCTGGTGAGCCGGCTGGAGAGAAGCAGCCACACGGCGTTCATAGAGGACAGGACGCTGTATGTGTGGGGAGGTTACCAGGTAAGAGACCTAGTCGGTATGTAGTTCTACCTGTGCAGGTACGTCTCCAATACCTGTTTCTCCTCTGGGTACTTCATGGGTCTTCTAGTTACCCCAATGCTCTTTTAATGTTATTTTAACATCATGCTGTAATTTACAATTTAGCAATAAAAAACAAATCTAACTTGATGGAATACTGCAAGGGCCCAAAGTGTCAGGGGCCCTTCACCTAAGAATAAAATGACATGAACCAACCAGGAAGAGACTCAAAATGACTACAAAGAGACTCAAAATGACTATGATTAGGGACAAAACTACCACAAAAAGACACAATATTACTATTAAGAGACCAAAACAACTCTAGAGAGACTTAAAGTCACCTCAAAGAGACTCTAAGCCACTACAAACGCACTTACAAAGACACAAGCAACTTTTAATGGTTTGAGGAATGTCTGTGTTTTGATTGTCATAATCCATGCACTGAGTTATGACATGCCAGTTTATTAGGTTTATCTAACTGGTGCAGTTTAAAACAGGCTGTAATAAATCCCCTTTATGATGCCTGATGTTCAAACGGTTTTAGAGATCTTCATTTAAATGTATTGTCACTGACTGAGAGGTGTTTCTCATATTTTGTCCACCTTTTCATTGATAGAAGTGTGGTGGACAAATGAAACATTTCACCTGTAACTGCAGCCTCACACCTGCTTTTTAATGCTGCGTAAATTGAAACGGGAGGATCTATAGCAGGACTGTTTGGTTTGGTGTAACTTATAAACTGAGTTTGTGCGTATAAAGAGAACAAAGTTCACCTGGAAAACACGCAGCGACGCTCTGAAAAGCAACTGGATGGCAGCAGAGCGGAACATGTTTAGACAGAGAAAATATTTCTCGGACCGTATCTTGTTGCTTCCTGATAGTTAAAATATAGGTTCAATATACATCTACAGTTCCACCACACACACGAACAGGAGCCATTATAGTCAGATTTAGATGTTTGTATAATCGGCAGTTTTTAGCCTAAATTCGTGCAGTTTCTGGTGGCTGTTGTTCAGCAGATAAGACTACAACATGTCTTCATACTTTTGTTTTTATCTCCTCTCCCTCACAGGTAGCTGGTGGAGAGGAAATCATGTTGCCCTCTGATGAAATCTGGCTCTGTGATTTGGACAGCGGGATGTGGTGAGACGGGAAGAATGCAGTTAATCGGCTGATAGAAACTCTGTGTCACCCTGACATTGAAGCTAAGGATGTCGGCTCAGAGCCTGTTTGTTTGTTCATTGAAAAAAAGATAAAGGGACATAATGCCAAGACAGTTAAAGGGGGAATCTGTTGAATAAACTAACTTAAAAAGTTCTTGTAGATGGAAACTATGGTTGAGATCACATTCACAGTTTCTTATTTTCTTATTTGTTTTTGTGTGACAGGGAATGGAAGATCATCACCGGGGACGCTCCACCAGCTGGCTTCTGTGGCTCTCATGTTAACGGAGCGCTCTACGTCTTTGCAGGATGCGAACCCGTCGGATACACTAACGAGGTGACTACCACGACCTCGTCGTTTGTAAAAGCTCTCGTGTGTCATCATTACACTGGAGTCGCTGAGCTAAGCATCTTTGTTTTTTTCTGAAAGATGAATACCAGGCGTTCTTCTGCTCCTTAAGGCATTTCCAAAATCGTCAAGGAGTCTCTTATAAGCATCCATATTCTGTCTGCTGCATGATGTTTTTCCTAAGTTCCTAATTTAAAGCTAAGACATTGTGCAACGTGGCAGAATCAAGCCTTTCCATTTGGAAATCTTGCCTGAGCTGCTCCTTGGATAAAAGTGACGGTCGCTTGATTGTTGTGATGCGTTTAACTCTCCCGTTTGTAGATGTTCAGCGTCGACCTCACAGAGCAGAGCTACTCGTGGAAGAAAGTGACCGACACCAAGGGAACGACGCCGTCGCCGCGAAACAAACACTCGTGCTGGGTTCACCGAGACCGGTCAGTCCCGTCTGTAGGAAATCACAGCACACAAACGAGCTGGACCAGCGAAGACAAACTGCTGAAAATGAGCCCCAGCTGAGCTTTCCAGCAGCTGTTCACATCACATCTTCTACATGATTGAAGAGTTGGGCATTTTGTATTTTAAATCACAGCTGAACAGAAGCAAATGTAGCTTTAACACCTCAAAAAGAGATTTAGCTGAGGGGTGGTTTTATGATCTGGTATAAACCAAATCTTGGTGTTTTTTTTTTGAACCACAAATATTTTAATTTAGTTTCACAATGTGAATTAATTCAAATTTTATTTTTTTGGTGCAGATTAATCTTCTTTGGTGGATATGGATGTAAGACGATAGGGGAGGTACGAAACGCATCAACGTCAAACTTCGTCGTGGAAGAGATGTCCTGGGTAAAGAGTAACCAATGTTGTGAACAAAACATGCAGCGATTCCTTTTTATTGTGCTTTTTTGTTTTCTATAAGCAAACTTTAGCTTCCAACTTGTTTGGTATCATATTACACTCTTGTCTTTTTAGACCACAATTGGAAACGCATTATTTCGGTGCTGGGGCTGGAACAATGAAGTCAGTGTTTTTGACACTCTCACGGCGACGTGGAGCACGCCAGAGACTCAGGTGAGTGGAACCACATGATGTCACGTCTAAGACGTTAACGTAAGCGCAGCATGTATTTCAGCTCTTTTCCTGCACTATATTCTACGTTTAGACGACAATATAATGTCTACAGGGTGTGAATAGTTTGTTTTTGGTATGTCCAGGGTTCTGCTCCGGCCCCCAGAGGCTGCCATGCCAGCGCCCTTCTGGGGAACAAAGGTTACATCTCTGGCGGCGTGGTGAGTTGTCTTGACGTGTACAATACAGTGGAAAAACAACACATAGCCACAAATATGTGTGCACACCCTGTGATGTGACAGTGCCCTCAGGCACAAAGGCAGATCTGTAAATAAATGGTTTTAAATAACTTTTTAAGAGAGTTTAATCACAGATGGGTGAACTGTTTGTCTGCATACTTTTGTGCTTGAGTTGTGTTTGACCATGCAGATGTGGAGCAGCCTTTTGACCATGCATACTCCATGGTGTTGTAACTGAACACTGTCAGGACTTTACTCTACTTTTGCAGGAAAAGACCGAGTTGGACATGTTCTGCTTAGACCTGAAGACCTGGACTTGGACTCAATTGTAAATTCTCCTCAGCTCTTTCTCATACACACCAGCAATAGTAACCTTTTTATTATAGGCGGCGGCTCTTTCCAAAAATGTGCTGACGTCTGTTGCGTTCTGCTGCTTTTCCACCAGTGACATCTCCCCGTCCTGTGCACCTCTGGGACGCTCCATGTTCACCATGACGCCCACATCAGATCACACGCTCTTCGTGTACGGAGGTCTCGGCACAGACGGAAGGACTCTCAGTAAGTCTCCGCCATCGATCTTTAATGCTTCTGAATTCAACTCTGAAGGCTCAGTCTCCTCTGCCGCACGGGCGGATTATAGGACAACATGAAGAGACGCCAAACGACCACAAAATAAAGAAACGATGGAATTTTGCGTCTTTTTGGTTTAACTTTCCAATAAGAGATATTCACTCTGGCCTTGGAGCTGTCAAACAAACATTTTATCTGCATTTTATAAATATCTTAAGCCTTTATCTGTCTTGGACAAGTGTGCCCAAGGTTGAAGGACATTTTTATTACATGCAACTCTAAAAACAAAGGACGTCACTGTTGCTCAAGTGGTTTGTTTTCCCAAAATACTGAAAGTGAAGCTCCCTGTGGTTTCATCTGCGTTTCATCATTAACCTCTCTGTGCTAGATGATGCCTGGCAGTTTAACACGCAGACGAGAGAGTGGATCAAGATGGTGAACCCACACAAAGACAAGCCCAGGTAGTTGATTTGTCAGTGTTTTTATCTTCCTGTCAACGTGTAGCTCATCGTGCTTTTTAAAAATCGGTGTGCAGCTGATCTTTTTATTCACCCAAATGTTGGTCTTCCTCAGAGTGTGTCACACGGCGTGCCTGGGAAGTGACGACGATGTTGTTGTGTTCGGGGGAAGCAGCGAGATGTGCTTCCTCATGGACTCGGTATGTATTCCCTTTGGTTTTTAGATCAGCTTCCACTTTCATGGGAAAAGAATAAAAGTAAATAGCAGTGAATTGAAACTGAAAGGTTTATTTGTAGGTCCATTGTGAGGTCTTGGTGAGTAAAATGTTGTGCAGCATAATCTTTTATCCCTTTAGGATTTCCATCAGCAAAACAATGCAGCATTTTGCCTTTTTAAACTCATTCCTTCTGTAACATTGAGTTAACTTATATCATTGTCAAGCAGACCAATCATAGCTCGGTGATTAAGTGTTGCATAAAGAAAGCTTAAGTGATTTAAGGACTCAAAGTTTGAAGAGCACGAATAGTATGGGGTATTATTCCACATGTGATGCCAACAAAAACAGAACTGGAGAGAAAAATGTGTATTTTATTATTTATTTATTTTGTCTATAAGCTGCTGAAAATGTGCAAAATGTTGCCACCTTGTTGAAAAGGTTTTAGTGGCATGGAAATCCCAACATGCATGTTTTACAATCTTAGCTTAGCCTGGTAGCATGCTAACTTGCTAGTGCTTGTTAGCACTACACACACAGGAACAGCTGACACTGATGAGAGCTTGAAGGTATTTGATTATGGACTAAAAGACAAAGTAATTATTGGACCTGTTGATGGAGCTAGACAGATCATCACTTAGGGGATACATGTGCATCCTCTGGGGACAGTGAACATCTGTAGAAAATTTAGTGCAAATCCAGTTAGTTTTTGTTCTAAGTCCACAAAAACTCTTTACCATTTGAATAATTTCCAGTAATTGATCTGTCATCAATCATGTGATTATCAAACCTCTTCACCAGGTGGTCATTCTGAGGGCTCCCTCAGAGAACCACTGCAGAGACATGTTCGTGTTTCAGACTCAGCCGTACTCACTCTTCAGGTACGTTGAACCTCCCACGCTTTTATTTCTGCACTGTCGGCTCTCTGTGCATCGTGTAACGTCGCTTACTTTCCGTTGTTGCTAAGCAGTTTTAACAAAGTCCACAGGGACCCTTTAAAAGCTATTTATACTCTCGCCCTGTTGGACCTGTGTGCAGCTTCACAAACAAGAGGACATGGTGTTGGGCTAATGAGCTTTATATTAGGCAATCATCTGTGGCACATATGTAATGGATTAAAAGACTCACTTGAGATTAAAATGTCCGTAAAGTTGTGATGTGTTCATTTGATTCTCAGAACACTACGTGATATGAAAGTAAATTTTCTAGCCAAAAAATAATGTAAATATGCTTGTGGTGTGGCTGTGATCTGCCATGTAGAGCAGGAAGCTAGTCAGGATTACAGTCTGCCATGCTCTGTCAAGACTCATCTGAACAACCTGTGTTTTATTCTACTTCCTCTCTAGAATGTGTGAAGACTTTATAGGAAGAAACCCAGAGCTGTTTGGGAAGCAGCTGACCTGTCTACCATCAAAGGTGCACAAAAAGATCAACAAGCGAGTCGCCTTTTTCTCCGATATGAAGCCCGTCCTCACACCTTGAAGAGGACTGTTTTTTGTTTTGTTTTTTTGGGTTTTTTTTTTTTTTTGTTTTTTTTTAGAATCTGAGCCAGTCAATTATTACAGAACTGTTTTCATGTTTTTGTGTCAGGAGTGTGTTGGTTTTTTGTTTCAAATGATTTAAAAAAAAAAAAAAACAACTAAACATCCTACAGTTCAATTGTTTTAACTGAAGACATTCATTTGTAAATTAAGCGTTTTGCCTTATTTTAAAAAGCCAGTTTAGATTTGGTAACATTTTACTATATATAGTGATTTAATGATGTGCAATCTGTTTTTGAATAAAAGTTATGTGTTGTATATTACTGTGGTGTTTTATTATTCATTGGTGGTATACAGAGTACTGTAGTACAATTCTGAGGTACTTGAGTATTTCCATTTTCTGCTCATTTGTTTTTCTTCTCTGCTACATTTTAGAGGCAAATATTGTCATTTTTACTCCAATGCATTTAATACTTTGAGTTACTTTACATTTTGTACTGACCTGCAATCAACAAATGATGACGTAATATAATTAAAATAAGACTTTATTGATCGCTCTGTGAAATTCACAAGTACCCAGCAAGTAATTGCCATCTGCAATATTTAAGTGGTGAACAGACTATAATTGGTTCAATAATATACATTGTCTTTCATTATTCTGAAATTAAATATAAACGAGGACTTTACCGTTTTCGGCTTCATTAAAATTGTGACTGTAGGACAGTATTTGTACTCTCTGGTATTACTACTTTTACTTAAGTACTTTTACCACCGATTGTGTCCTCTCCTAAATGAACAATGCAATAAGTCAATTAAGTCTCAAACACTAGAACAAAAACAATGAAGCAAAATGATCATTTCTTTAAATAAACAAGTTGCATATTTCACTTTTAATCAAATCAGACAAAATGATAATTTTGGGTCGAATGGGTTTTAAGATTATTTATAAAGGAACATACTTGAGAAAGATTGGGAGGAAAATAAGTACAAGTGTGAATTATTGTAAGCTGTAGGTTTATTTAACATTTCTTCCGTTTTGTGAATGTTATCCCTCTGATGTCCTCTTACTTCCTCTTTTGTGAGTTTATGTTCCAGACTCTCTTCATATATCTTATTTCCTCATTTAAACAAATTTCAGACTTAAAAAAAAAAGGGAGCAGAACCGGTGTTTTTGTAATTTTTAATTTTAATTTTCAAAAGGTGATTTTGAGTAGAAGCATGACTGTTAATGGTGCCGACAGATTCACGGACCGCCTCGCGTGTCCTCGTCTCACACCGGCCGGACGTAGTTGGCGGGCAGCATGCCCCGCTGCCCCGTGCGCTGGTTGCACCCGAACATCCAGCCTTCGTCTATCTGCTCCACGTCTGACAGCAGGTCGCCTTCCTGCAGAGACACCTCATCTGCTTCTGCTGCCGCGTAGCTGTACACGGCCTGGTAGCGTCTCTGTGGAGGGCAGACACACGGAGAGGGGGACGAATCAACAGAAGCACATAAAGAGAGAATACTGAGTCCAGACCAGTTCAACTGCACTGGATTTCACCACTGAGCCGAATGTATACATACATACTAATGCAACATAAACTGCACAAACACAACTACACCGGCACTCAAACTAGAGCTGCAAAGAGTAATCGATCAGTCAACTATTAAATTAATCGGCAACTATTTTCATAATAAATTTGAGAAAAACTTTAAGAAATAAAGTGTAATTGTCTGATTTCTGGTTTCTTTGCTCCTCTGTGGCAGTATATATATGATCTGATATTGTGACAGCTTCACTGTATGATCAAAAGTATGTGGACACCCACGTCTTCTACTTTTGGGTCGTTACAGCAGCAGATGAACACCCGCTGTGTTGGAATGAGACGTTCATCAAACGCATAAATCAGGTGTCCGCATATAGTTCGTCTGTGTAGTAGCCTTACCTCTCCACTAGGTGGTGCTACAGCAGCAGGGCGCGTTGGTCCGACTGGCTGACTGAATCTCTGAGGGTTGGACGGTTGTTCCTCATAGTCTACACACACACACACACACACACACGTTAATACTGATGTTAAATACTCAGAGGAGTCTCATGAGGGTGTTTCTCACCTTGTCTGTTCTCAGGAGGAGGTGCGTCACTTCGAATCCGGCTCTTCTCAAAGTCTTCGTGGTACTTTATCTGCACACACAGGCAGCGACACACGCGTGTTAAACCTACATCAAATATGACTGTTGAGAGGCAGCTCACCATTTTAGGAGGTGCTGGGAGATGATGAGGGGGGGGGGGGGGGGTCTCTGCTGCAACAGTTTCAGTAGAGGAGAAACCTCCTATTGTCAAAAAGCTGAAGACTTTATGTTTTAAGTTTCAGATTTATTTTATAGAAACAAAAAGATCATTAACTACAAAAAAAAAACATTTTTTCTTTTCTTTACAAATAGGAAAACCTATGTTATATTTCTACAGCAATCTTTATCTTTGAATATAAAATATTTTTGAAGGCTTTGTCTCCTGGTTTACAACAGAAAGAACTCAATAACTGTACAAAAGTGACGGTTCAAAGACTCGAGAAATAGACTTGTTGCATCATCCAGCGAGCCCACCAGAGGAGAGAGACAGACGACAACGTGACACAACATCTTTAAAATTCATCAAATGTTGTTCCAGCTTTTTAGGGGCTGGAAGAGGGAACTGTTGAAGAGGGGGAAAAAAGAGAAGCCCCCCCCATGTGTCCTCAACAGACCTCAGTGGGAGAAAAAACAGAGACAGGATGAGATGAGAAAAGACTGGAGGGAGTGAGGGACTTACAGAAGGAAAAACAAATACAAGAAAGGAGGGAAGAAAGAAGGCAAGAAAGAGAGAAAGGAAGGGAGGAAGGAAGAAAGGAAGAAAGATGGAGGAAGGAAAGAACGAGAAAGAAAGAAAGGGGGAGGGAGGAAGGTTGAAAGGAGGGAAGGAAGGATGACAAAAAAGAAAGAAGGGAGGGATGGAAGGGAGGAAGGAAAGAGAGAAGAAAGAGAGAAAGAAAGGATGGAGGGAGGGAGTGAGGAAGGTAAAAAGGAAGGAAGGAAAGAGAGAGAGAAAGAAAGGACAGAAGGAGGGAAACTCCCAGTGGAAAAATAAGTTACTAGATTTTTCCTTTTTCACATGCAGCTTATCACCCGTCATTCCTTTCTGCACCCAGAACCCTCATGAGACGAAAAAAAGAAAGTGTGTGTGTTTCAGTGTGGTATGTGTGTGTGTGTGTGTGTGTGTGTGTGTGTGAGAGCGCTGCAGAAAGCCGACGTTCCCTCTTGTGTCCACAGCTGAGAGACTTTGACCATATAGGGCAGCTGGACGAGGAGAAATGTCTGAAATGTGTCTGCAGGATCTGAGAGATCCTTCTCTGCAGCCGTCTGCTCTCCTCTGCTCGAGTCTCAGCTTTCTGTAAAGGACTAGTCCACAAATCTACTTCCTGTCACTGGACCGGGTTTCTGTTGTGTCTTTGGGTGAATGGCTCTACTTGCTGCTTGCATGTTCTGGTTGTTTTTAAGTTAATATATAAGTTTCTTCTGAAATTGTGTTTGAGTGGAAAAATAATAGTTTAAAAAAAAGAAGAAAAACATTGTAAACATGAGTTTATGGTCTCAATCTCTAGGTTTAAGTCTTCTTCAATACAGCATGATGTTCATTTAGTAAGTTATGGTCCTGAAGGTATCTCAGAAACTGGGCATGTAAAACCAAACCTATCTGCATGACAAGCTACCACTGCAGGTGGAGAACATGTGTTGTTTTGTGATTTGTTTGATCCGGTCCTTACGTTACTGATCTGGTCTTGCGTCTTCTTCACTCTCTGCATCTCCGGAGTGTCGGCCACCACGCTGAAACCTTTCCCCTTGTTCTTTTCAAAGTCCTCCTTATAGAGCGCCTGTAAATTTGTAATTCATCAGGATTTAGACTGGACCCCCTGAGGAGAACTTCTCAGAACCAAAAAGGGGCTGTGTTCTTCAAAATGACAAAAAGCTAGATTAGACATTCTGCGGTCGCACGCACACTTCGACCAAATGGGATTCACAAATAAACATAAACACACACAAGCTGTGCTTTAAACGGCTATTTGTCAGATTTCCTTGCAAGTTTAGGCGCAGGGGGGGGGTGGGAAACACTTTAAACGACATTAAACAAAGCTGGAATGTTTACTTGAAAGTAAATCTGAGATCCACACACACACACAAGTGAGTCATGTTCTTGCTATGAGGAATATGCGGCCTCAGTATCAGAGCTTGACTGCCGAGACTTTTATGGTTATATGAACTGTGTTGCATGGGACGAGACGAGAGGACAGAGAGAGAAAGAGAGAGAGGAGGAAACAGCTTTTGGTGTCAATTTAATCACCGTGTTTTCAGAACAACCATGTAGCATGTCGACAAAGTAATGTTACATGATAGTTTAGAAGTGTTTCAACCAAAAATGGAACTAGTCTGTGTGGTTACATCAGGTGTTTGTTTTCAGACATCTAGAGCCACGATTTACATCTTGTGTTTTGTTTGGTGCAGAGTTTCAGCAGAGGAAGAAATGCTTCACGAGTGACAAGACAATCCCTAAAGCAAGATTCACACTGTAAAGGAATCTCTTTAATTTGTGCGTGACTTGGAGGACTTAACCCTCTGATCAGGTTAAATGGCTGGCTGGAACAGTATGTGATTAAGATTAGAGATTAAGAGCAGTGAAGGCTGGCAAGGAGGCTGAGTTTAGCCCGGGCCACACACGGGACGTCGAAACAGAAGGAGAGATTTACACGTTATTTACAAGTTTAGATTTTTACATCTTTACGTCAAAGTCAAGTTTGCATGCTGTCATTTTAGTATTCAGACCAAGGGCTCATTTGATTTAATTCTATCTGAATGAAGGAGACAGATAGAGAGAGAGAGGGGGGAAGGTGTACTGAGTCATGACGAAGACAACCAGATGAGGACGAGTATATCTGCCGGAGTGACAGCGATAGCAGAGGCAGAGGATCTGATCTGTGGACGTCTCACCTGGCTGTTCAGCATGCTCTGCTGTTTGAGACGCAGATTCTCGGGCGTGTCGGCCACTATGGTGAAGGAGGTTTTGGGATAATGCCTGAAAGACGGAGAGGAGAATAACAGAAACGTTAGAACGTCTCTGTTCAAGGATTACAATAATTCACACACACAAAGTTATAACTCTAAGAACTGTTGCGTGTGGTGTAAACACTCACATACTGCAGTAAGGTTTCTTCTCAAAGCCTTTGTAGGTCGTCATGCTCAGGGCCATCTTGCAAACCTCGCAGCTGAAACACCCTTTGTGCCAATACTACAGAGAGCAAACAGTTAAAGGGTCAAGCATTCAAAACGATTACTCATTGCTGATTGTTTGGATGTATGCATTTGATATCAGCTGAAACACAAAAAAGGATGTTATTGTAACTTAAAAAGCATTTGTTTATGGTTTATGTCTTTAAAATAATTTCAGAATTGATGATCTTGTAATCATAAAGTAGGCCACTAGGACACTATGATCGAGCAGCATCTAGTGACATCTCTTTTAACTCTCGTTGGCTTCACACAAAGCTAGTTCTCAAGTCATGGAGAAGATTGACGGAAGTATATCTAATGAGCGTGCACGTGACATAGGAAGGGGAGCCAAATCTGACTAGCTTGTTGAATCACATGTTTTCAGATCCACAAAAAACGGATTAATGTTATTTCTCAGTTTGTGGGTTGGTAGACAGTCCAGATATCCACATGTTTGAGCTCAACCACTGAAAATGAGTTTTTCATGATATGTCCCCTTTAATACGCTGATGCAAGGAAAACACACACACACACACACACACACACACACACACACACACACACACACGTATATTTATACGTATACTTAAGTACAAATTTACTTTTTTTTATTTCTTCTACTCTACATTTCAGACGCAAATATTGTTCTTTTCATGCCACTACATGTATTTGATAACATAAGTCACTTTGGAGTGTTCAGATAAATAATACAAAATATAAATTAATTAAAAAAAACGATGATGTTTCATTAACGATTAAGATAAAACTGAAAATTGATCCACTCACAGGCAACCAAGCAGGATATAGTTAAATGAGCTCCACTCGTACCAGCTTCAACATGAAAGTGATGAACACATTAATGCATTAATAATCCAATAATATACATTATTCTGAACTTTTACACAATATCTGTGTAGGCTACTTCTTACTACTGGTGCCTTCTAAAAACATATACAACTTATTATCAGACAGTATTATTAAAGACTAAATCTCTAAAAAAGGAAATTAAAGTGTTATTTGGTTAGAGAATGGAGTTTGACCTTACCTTATCAAGGCAATTTATTTTTTCTGTGGGATAAACTGGTTTATTGCATCTTCCACAGGGCGGATTCATGTTGGTGCAGGAATTCCTCACAAACAAACTCTAATAAAAATAGTTTTAAAAAGGTGTTGAGCAGTAAAGTGCAGGCTGTGGTGAGCAGCTGGGACACAAGTCGTCCTCCTCTTCTTCGCCTGCAGGCATTTCAATTAATATACGGCCGCGAGGAGGAGTCAAGCACGAAGAGCCTTCATGGTGCCTTCAGGGACCGTCGGCTATAGGAAACTTCACTTGTTAAAGGGCTTAAAAAGTTACCAGAATCCCAGTTGTATCAAAAGCTCCATCTTGATACAATGTTTATTGTATCTGATGTGTTTTTACAACTTAAGATAAAACATGCAAAATCAAAAACAGACATCATTGTTGAATTATATTCACCGAAACTACTTACTAGTGATGAAGCCTTGTGAAGCTTTGGGCCCGTAAACAGTGACATCCGGTGGTTTGCAACACTCATAGCAGCACGTCAAGACCAGAGTTTATGGTTGAAAGACAATAGTGACAGAAGAGAAGTTAGCGGAGCGAGTTGTAATCCACGGACGCAGATGTAGTCTGTAGAAATGGTACCAACACTATCTTACCATAATATAAAATGGAGTACGACTCAGACTCGATATGTCGGGGGTATAGCTCAGTGGTAGAGCATTTGACTGCAGATCAAGAGGTCCCCGGTTCAAATCCGGGTGCCCCCTCTTTTTTCTAATTAGTTTCTCTACTTATCACAGACTGTTCTTATGTTACTTGCTAACGTTAATCGGTACACAGCAACATATATTGCCGGTTAACGGCAGATGTACAAACCCGTTACGTATGCACTATTACATCAGTATTTCTCTCTCTCTATATATATATATATATATTTTTTTTTACAATCATTTAAAATATTCTACTATCCACCTGCACTGCTTCCACTTTAAAAGTTTTTCAGATGGCCAATTAGTGTCGTCCATCGAACAGTAAGTGTCATATTTACATAATTAACGTTGTTTCTTTTGTTCGTCATTTAGCGTGGGACTAATTTTGGTGGCCACACTAGCAGGGGTCATTCTAATTAGGACCAATTAGTTTATTAACTCTGGGAGCAACTAACGCCAACAGCTTTGTTAGTTTACTAGCTTCTGAAATGTGCCGAGTGTGTAACAACATCAATGTCTGTTTTAAACACTAAGGAGACAAACGCTGCCTTAGCTTGCTGATAAATAAGATAGCTGAGTTTCTGTAATTAAAGCCACCTTTTTGTTGGCATCTGTGGGACAAAGCGTTCCATGATTTGGGATCAATTTGTGTTGATGTGTTGACTTTCCTGTAGATTTATGGCTCCACCGTGTGGCAGTGCTATGTATTGTTTGTTTATCATCAATACCTTATAATATTCTTATATAAAGTCTATGATCAATCCCTAATAGTGACTGACGTTAGGTCTGGGTGTATCACTTTTTTCCTCTCTCTGTTTTTTTCTTGTATACAATATACTTGTTCAATTATAATGATTATATATAGAGAGATATATGGAGTTTATTTAGTTGTATCCCGTACATATAATCTATTTACTATTTGGATAAAAAAGGCATTATCCAAGTTATTTTTCCCTGTTGTGCTCTCTTGTGCCTCATTTGTTCCATCACTAAACGGTCAACAAAACCACATTTCATTGCATTTAATTAGGCATCATGTATCACTGTATCACAAAATAAGGATATTACAATGCATGTCAGGGCTGTTTGTTTACATGCATTATTTGTATGCGTCATTACCTCACTTGTGCCTGGACATTGAGTTTATTGCATGCAAAAACAATGTAGATTACTTTGTTAGTATCTTTACATCACTTGTAATGAGTGAGAGCTTTTAGACAGTATGTTAACCGATGACAGTGACCATCGTCCTCTCCACATTTGTCTCAGTAACTTTGATATTCCTGCTCTAAATATTGGCCAATGTGGTCTGCACCATTTTATTTTCAACACTCACCACCAGCTTTTATTAGAATACATTTAAACAGAAAGGTTAAAAGAAAAACAGTCATAACGTCACGTCTCTAAAAGTGAATCTCAGCAACTTTTCTCTAGAGAAGTTCAAGATGATCATTATAATCACTATCAGTTACATTGCTAAATATCTGTTATAGTGAATTCCACAGAAATATAACATTTTATGAACCAATCAATGGTCGCGTAGAAGTTTCATGAAACAAAAATAACTCCATAAACAGAATAGATACACATTGTTACTTTGAGCTGTATGTTGGTTTGCAGTATGAAGGCTAGTTCGAGTCATTCCCTGACATCCGCTTGCGTTTTGTTTTGTACAGTTACACATTTGCATCTCATCATTTTTGTCATCGGCTTCCTCTCAGACCCTCCAAGCCGTGTATAAAATGTCAGATCCCCTGTGTGATGGCAAAGAGCAAAAGACAAGGAGAAAGCTGGGAAGAGCTACAAGAGCAGTGACAGTAAACACTGTCCAGCCGCCAAGGTTGGAGTAGAGACACCCAGTGTCAGCCTGATCCTCCATGTTCCTCCACTTGTAATGCCTGTGCAGTCCTCTAGATGGTGTCCTTTTCTTCTTCTCTCCCAGTCCTGCCAGTCCAGGAGTCTTAGGAGCACTGCTCGGCCTCCATGAAGCCTTCCTTTTCGTGACCCCCAAGCTCGACCTCGGCGTAACTGGACTGACAGCCCTGGTTGTGGAACTTCATGGAGGGCCAGTAGTTGTTGGTGCGACGCTACAAACAACAAAAGTACCTGAAGCTGTACAATATTTTCCTTTGAAATGTAGTGAGGTAGAAGTGAAAAGAAATTAAATTACACTTCAAATTAGCGTGTAATGTACTTCCATTCCATCAAACATGAGTGCACGTGTGGGATATATCTTTAAACAGAAGAATGAACTGTTCGCTCGACAGAACCAACGTATGAATATTGTTTTTCTCACCTGCATGAAGTAGAACGGTGGAGCGACTGTGGGGTGTGTGTTGATGTAGTAGACGGCCAGTAAGGTCAACGCTACGAGCAGAACCAGTGCAGCCACTACACCGGCTATGATGGGCATGTTCGCCGGTATCCCGTTCTGGTTCGGTGGACTCGTCTGTATCTCTGAAAGGAAGGAAAACAGAGATTGTTTGTTATCGTTAAAGCAAGTCTGCATGTAGAAGTGAGGTGACCGTAACCTCAGAGGCATTGATGGTACGTATGGTCTGACTGGCTGGGATAGGAGTATGAGCTCTGGTGTTCTTACCAGTGAATGTGACTGTTTTTAAGATGCACTACATTATGTATACAGCACTACACAGCATAGTTTAGTCAAGGGGGGGAGAAAACGTATTGTCTGTGTTGCATTATATGTGTACATAGTAAAACATTTACAAACAGTTTAACAGCAGCACAGTCAGTCAACCAATACATTGACTATTAAAGCTCCAAAACAAGCCTCAGCCAGCTTGTGATAAAATCACTGAGAAGGTTAAAAGGATAATTACGGTTTATTACAACATGGAGCCTATTCATAGTTGTAGCCATTTCCTATAGATAAAAATAAAATTGTATTAAAATAGTTGCTGGGAACATGGGGATCACTATAACGTCTAACATGGCAAAAAATAAGCAGTCAGACAATCAGACGGGTTGGATACTGTCCAACAGTGTAGCCAAATGATCTAAACCGCTTTATTTGGAGGTAAAACTCTCTGAAATAACCCCTCAGTGCGCAAACCTGTGATTTACAACTAAATCAAGTAGGATCGGTCAAAGCTGAACCAGGAAGTAGGTCTATAAACTGTGACGGAAGTTTACAACCTACGGTTTGGGTGATAATTATACTGTTTCTTTGTTTTCTCTCCCGAATAACCTTAGTAACCTGGACATTTCTTTGTTTATTTATTTGACTATTTGTGTTTCTTGCCCCGTCTGAATCTTTTAGCGATGTTATCTCATTCTCACACCTCAGCATTTACCTGGATGAGTACAAAGTGATTATCAGTGTAAGGAATTGTGTCCAAATCTACGGAAATAAGACCAAAGGAATTATTCTTTACTGTAAGTGCAGCGAAAAACATTGCCTTTGAAGATGTTGTTTCGTCTTTAGGCTTTTATAAACTTTGTCAGACCTTGTCTGCTTTCTAAAAAAATTCATATTTTGGTCACATAATTCAATTTTCTGCTTCTTAAGTTCTTATTTTCTAATCTGTATGTCAGTCATTGGATGCCTGTGACTGTGTAAACTCCAGATACAACAACGGTAAAAGTCCAGGGCTTCTGGTTCTGATCATGACAGACTCAGATAAGTGTTGTCTCTGGAGAAAGCTGAATCCAAGTCACACATCTTTGTAAAACAACAGTCCGGTCATTTGGCTTCATCTTTCTCCAGACTTTGAACCAGCAGGATCATTGAGATGAACCTTTACCGACATACCTCACTGTCTGTTTACCCCTCAGAGACGTTTACCTGTAGTGACGGGCTGGTCTTTGGTCCATGCTGAAGAAGGCGTTGGACCTGGAGAGGACAGGTTGAAGGAGCTCATAGATCCCTCAGGTAGTACGGGGTTGTAGTCCTCACATGTGCCTTTTGCCTGAGTGAATGACCACAGGAGTGACTCAAGAACAAATGAACCGGCTGCTCATTTCTCTGTTGTAAAAATCGGTAAAATGAATCTCACCTCTTCAGTACAGTTGTAATCTAACCAGTCTTGTCTATGCCGGTCGATACCGTCAGAACATCTGAAACTCAGAGCAAAAATGAGAAGAGCCAGGCTCTCTGCGGCCTCATCGCAAGATACACCTGTCAGAATCTGACCCTACCGTTGAAGCGTGTTGCACCAGCCACAGTTAGTTGTCAGGTTGGATGCTAGGCAGAGATCACAGGAAGTGTGTTGAAGACAAGCTGGAGGAATCAAATCACAGTGTCCTGGAGTCAGAGAGGTGAATAACGAGGCGAGGCTCTCGTATAAAGGCTGGCTTGTGAGGATACTTACTCGGCAGAGGCGTTAACTCAAAAGAAGATCTGCTAACAATCTTTGTGATGTCAATCTCAACACGGTGATACTCAAAGATGGTACGTTGATTCGCTTCTTCAAGACAAATACAAAATGTTAGTGTGTTTGCAAGATTTTTAAGACATTTTAAAGTCAGTTGTGTTGAATAAAGACTCACCTAAGGAGGGTTGGCGTGCCAGAAAAGCATCAGACAGTCCCACTTTCACGGGATGCTCGGTGGAATTAATTTGCTCCACTGGTATGGGGACCTGAAAAAAAATACCATCAGCGTCTGTTTTAACAGCTGTAACAGTGTACAGATGATGAAGAAAACAGTTGAAATCCACAACTTACATCTCTGTAGTTGAAAACAATGGTTCCATTTCTGCCGAGGACCGCCTGGAAAGTAAAAGGTCCTTCAGCCTCTCGGTCCTTCAGGTGCACTTTGTCCCACTGCACCACAAACAGGTTACCTGAGCAGAGCGGGAGACACAGAGGCTGGTCAGAGAAAAACCAGGAGCTCCCAAACATTACATACTTCATCAAGAGGAGCTCCCACTCACCGTTGTCCGAGTACCTCACTGTTGAGTTTTGGGAGAAGCTGGGGTTGAAGTTGGCCATGAGGGGAGCGATGTACTGTGTGGCAGTCAGCATCCGATGAGTAATGTCACCCATGAAGATGAACCCTAAGGGGCACGTGCAGATGTTAGAAGTTGTGTTGCATATTTGTACTCACAAACTATGTCTGCTTTTTTCAAATGCATGTTTCTTTCTTTTTTTTTTAAACCTAAATGCTTTTTAGGTTCTGATGACCAAAATGTGTTTGTAGCAGAGTATCAAGAACAACATTTAACATCAAGCCAGAATATTTTCCCAGGGTTGGAGGACTAAGTCCTTCAGCACACTGGTAGACGTTCAGTCTCCAGATTGGAAGAGCAAAGTAGACGAGCTCTGCGGTGATATCAAGTAATGTAAAGAGAAAACTCACCACCAGTCGCGATGATAATTTGTCTCAAGGTGTGTCCATAAAAAGGGAAATCAAACGAAAGCGCCACCCTCTGTGGAAAAGAAAACATGTCAGACAAGGCTGGGTGCTAAATCAGACTCTCTGTGTGTGTGTGTGTGTGTGGGTGTGTGTGTGTGTGTGTGTGTGTGTGTGTGTGTGTGTGTGTGTGAGTCTAACCGCTGCCTTCTGGTGTGCATTGGACAGTATGTAGTGGATCTGGAATTGGCTCTGGGTGTTCAGGTCTACCCACTTGTCCTCCGTCCGTCTGTTTGTTGGAGCAAAACTCTGCCATGTGTAGTACTGCTGGGAGTCCTCCTCAGAGAAAAAGGCATTAGAAACAGTTGTCGTAAGACAGTATTCATGCGGAGGTTATTTAAAATGGGTTTAACAGCCATTGACTTGCATCATATAATAACGTCACTATTCCACAATTCATATCGTTTTGCCCAAAAGCTCTTAAATGATAGTTGGTACCAGTTAGGGCTGAACGATGTGAGGAAAATATCAAATCACAAATCATCTTCCCAGTTTTTTTGATTGTGATTCAAAATGAAGTTATTTTCCAAAATTGTACCACACGAGTTTTTAAGTTGCATATTGGAGATATAACATTCAAACTATAATAGAGCTGCTAATTGAATTAATCCATTAGTCGATCAACATCTGCAGATTAATCCATAAAGAAATTCATTTTTAGTTGTAGCCCTAAATTATATTTCATACACATCTCGTCAGAAGAAGTCATTCATAATTGGCCTGAAACAAATGTATATGTGCCACAAAAAAACGCAATTTATTATTTATTCCGGTAAAGAATATGCTCGGGGGATTTTCATCATCCAACAGTCCCCTTGGCCGATGAGTGAAAAAGTTAATTTTGGACACTTCATACAACCAATCAAAAGAGATGTCGTGTGTTGAGGGGTTGTTTGGAAACCACCGCACCAGACATCTGGGATTTATCTCCTCTGTTTCTGCCCAAACAGTTCCAGTTGAGGGAGCTGTGTACACACTGTGCTTTGACTCGGCACAGATCTCCGCTCTTCATGGCATTATTAATGTATGCCACAGTTCAAGGTGACAGAGAGCAATGGTTCTGGGGTTTTGTGCGGGCTCAGAAAGTGGAGCAGTTAAATGCAGCGCTCTCTCTGCCTCTCCGGCTGCTCCACATACAGCAAGTGACCCACTTGTTTTTCCTCCCATCTCCACCACATGTTTGCTAGTGGGGGGGGGGATTTCTAGATGAGGAGAAGTGAACTATCTTATACTTCTCCCTCACAGCTGACTGATTTATTGAAGAGGTTCCCAATTGGCAAGACAAGAGGTGAAGGGTTTTGTAAACTGGGACCAGACCTCCCCCCAAAAAGGCAGCAGCAGCAGCAGCAGTAGTACAACAGGGCTCCATGTGATCTTGTCCAAGTGAGTCATTCACATGCACACGCGCACATACTCGCACTCAAACAAACAACTGTAAGTTGGCAGGACGAGGCTCTCGTCTGTTTTCAATTTGAATTGGAGCAAAAAGGAAATAAAAAAAAAAAGAAAGAAAAAAGGTACGACACAATTTATTTGGGTTGAATTTGACTGAGGCTGATTCAAGTGAAAGAAGAGTCTGTGACATCATACACACTCAAACAAACACACACAGATGCCAAAGGTAATAAGTGGAAATTGGCAGAGGACAGGTTCACCTGACACAATAACATTAACCTCCACTCAAAGCTTCTCTAGTCTAGCAAAGTGTAAATATTATGACCCCACAGTCAGATTAAAGGTTCTACAATGCATGCAAATAACTACATGCTGTTTTCTAATTTGAACCTGATATTAACCAGCAGTTAACAACATTTTTTTCATAAAAATATGCAATTTTAAGAGCTCTTATGTCTGTAAGTCAACTTATAACAACCTGTAGAGCTGTTTTGAAAAGTGTAGCCATTACCAAAGTGCCTTGAACTTGCATTCTTTCTAATGGCCAGCAGTGGGCCAAAAATATGTCTGATTGTATAGAAGTCTATGAGAAAATGACTCTACTTCTCTCTTGATTTATTACCTCAGTAAACATTGTAAATATGGGTTTGTGGTCTCAATCTCTAGTTTAAAGTCGTCTTTAATACAGAATGATGTTCATTCTTTTTTTTTATTATTGTCCGAGCAAAAATGGACTTAGCAAAGGATCAATTATTTGTATCTCACCACGATGTGGGTCATGTTGTCAGGCAGGGTGCTGACATCAAGTCCTCTTCCTCCGGTGTTGCGGGCTTCTCTGTGTTTGTGTGGGGTCTGCTGGTCCCTCCTGGTTCTGTGGGAACTGGACAGATCCACATCCGTCTGCAGAAGAGTCCCACTCAGTGCATCTAGAACAAGACAGGCGTCGAACAGTTAACACACACGAGGGCCACACGCAGACATCCAGGAGGATTTAATCCATGAACGAACAGCTGCCTCTTGAACTCTGCCATGTTTTTCTTCATGCTGTAGTAATTCTTCATCTGTTATTTTAGATTCCAGACTTTTGAGAAAACATGATTGTCGAATTCTGTCCCCGATCCCAAAATGTGTGAAAAGAGCTCTGTAATTATCTGGTCAAATGTCTTTTAAAAGGAACAGGAACTAAATTAAACTCTGCGTTCACATCTGCTCATTATTGTTGCCATGCTTTGGTTTATTAACACAGAAAATATAATTCACGTTTGGAGCAATAACTCACACGGAGACAGAAGAAAACAACAAAACTCAGAAACCCATCTGGTTTCTTTTCTGTCATAAAGACACAGTGCCATGACTTCTTTCTAATTTCTACATTTTGAACGTCATAAAAGTGTGTTTTGGCCGGACCACAGGTGGTAATTAACTAATAGTGAAGCATGATACAGCCTTTATTTGGTACCAGCATTCTTTATTGGTCAATTATTCCTGTGTGTGTTTACGTCTGACCACCTACATTTGTTTGGGTTTCTTGTCATCGGCTCAACGGATCACAGATTGATATTCCTATTTATTTCACATTTGGAACGTTTCTTTCGTTCTTTCTTTAAACTTAAAGTTAAACCGATCCACGACTCGCTGTCCTCTGGACATTTCCAGACAGAGTTGTGAGATCAGCAGAATTCCACGTGAAGGTCTCCGACTGTTTTCCCACCGAAGAAGAAGTTGAAGGTTAAATCCAGCTTGTTGTCTAGATTTGTCTGATCTGAGCAGTTAAGTATAACCGCATGTCTATGAACTTCTTGAGAAAAACAAAGACAAGAGCCAGCCTGAGGTTCAGACCCCCCTCTCAGCCTCTTTCCTTTTAAATGGTGTTTACAACATATGACCAACAGTACAGTATGTGCACACCCCGGGTCCGATCTACATACTTTTTAGTAGTTTTGGTCTGCAGCTGTTCTTTGATTCTTGGCTTAGTCTGTTTGTTCCAATTAACATCGTAACGCTCCGGCATTCATTGATAATTTAGACGATAGTTTGATTCCAGCTGTGTGGCAATAGTTTGGGAAGGCCCTTTCCTGTTGATGACAATCCACAAAGCCAGCTCTATACAGAAATGGTTATCTCAGACTGGTGAGAAAGAACTTAACTGGCCGACCTCACTGATGCTCTGGGAGACAATCCCTGCAGCCAGGTTTCACATCTGGTGGAAAGTCCTCCCAGGAGAGTGGAGTCTGTTGCAGCAGCAGAGTAAAGCCCATTGTTTTGGAATGAGATGTTTAACAATCACTTCAGGGAGAAATGTTTGGGTGACTACAAACCTTTGACCAAAGTTGTCAAAAGTACGTGTTTATTTTTCTCTGTGTGCTTAAGAGAGAGTGTGCTTCTGTGAGATGCCGTTAAAATATTACCGCAACTTATTGGATATTTGGCATTTGGTCTCATTTTGATATTTGTTGGCTGAAGCAGACGATGTGTTAGTAGTTAGTTAGAGTAGTGCAACATTCTGGGAAACATGCTGATTCGCTTTCATGCAGAGAATTAGATGAGAAGTACTATATTAAGTTTGTACGTGAATGTGAAGCTGCAGCCGGTTAGCTTAGCTTAGCATAAAGACTGGAAACGGGGTAAACGGTTTGTCTGGCTCCGTTAAAAGGTAACGAAATCTGCGTACCATCCACCCTAAAGCTCACAGATTAACACATGATGTCCTGTTTGTTTAATCCGTGCAAACATTTGAAGTTCTGGTTTTATGGTTCTTTGCAACACTGTAAGATTTCATCCTCCGAATCGTAATGGTTAAGCTCACTGAAAGCTTTACCTAATTGGGGTGCTCGGATGAATGAAGTGAATTTATTAGATGTGTAAAACACGATGACAAAAAGAGACTTGAGAAACAAAATGGGACAAGAGAAAAGAAACATCGAGAGGTTATCACACACTCAGGGGAGACGGCTCTAATGAGGAATCTCATTTGATTACGGTGCAGAGGAAGCCATTTCCACGTCTTCAGAACAAGAGGCTCCTAATTGGGTCATATTGGCATCACATATCATCATCATCACTAAACAGCTAAGGATGAGGAAGAGGTCTGAGGGGGAGGAAGGCTGGAAGTGGCAGATCAGGGACTATGCATTAGTTATTACAGAATGTACGTCAAGTCCTTTAGAAATGCAGCCAACCTGTATATGATTGTGCATTCATTTTTTCACTTTGCAAATATTGAGCTTCTTTTCCGGGAACATCTCTAACGTTGTTTAACTGTCTGCATGTGGGCCTGGATGGACTTCTAACAACAAAAAATAGGTTGCTTAAGGACTTGAGTTAAGTAACCGCCATAGCATCAGGTCTGGCAGACACATGTGTGTGTGTGTGTGTGTGTGTGTGTGTGTGTGTGTGTGTGTGTGTGGAACCTGCATTGGGAATGTGCAAACTGGAACAGAAGAAAACATTCTGGTGAATTTGAAAGGGGGCCAGAAATCCAACGACTAAAGTGACACATCTTCTGGAGAAGAGCGGGCGGTTTAACGGTAACCATAAACCATGATGCCCCCTCTATTACAATATATAATGCATGGAAATTATTCTGACAGTCCTCCAAATTTAGTCGATTTCAGATTTCCAGCTGTTTAATCCAATATATCTTGCAGCGCCACCTGTGTTGACCTGAGTGAGAATCAAGCCTCTAATCCTGCAGGTTTATTTTGAATTATTAACAGATGTACATCAGCCTCTTTTGAGGCGGTATCCATTACATCTGCACCTGCATTGCAGCAACCACCTTATACATCTAGTGGGTGTCGCATCAAACTAGGCCACATCATTTTGAGCCATATACAGTGTGCTATAGATATACACACTGTGTTCATTCATGCCTTTATCGTCTCCCACGCACCTTTCTCCCGTTCCCCTGATCTCTTGCTCTCTTTGTCTTTTTCCAGAAACCTATAGTAGCTCCGTGGTGTTCTTACATCACTTGTTTTTACATCTTTTGCCAAATTCAAACTATTTATCTATGATTTGTTGATGACAGTCACCAAAGAAACATAATATGTTACATCTTTACTGTTTGAAAAGCAGCTTTTGAAGGCTAGACAGACACTGGACAACACAGACCAGATGAAAACACAAAAGACAAAAGCTTAATGGTCTTTCAATCTGTTCGGCTGGATGAAGTCCAGAGGTGAAAAAAAATAAATGTCCTCTGAAAGGAATCTCTTTCTTGTCAAATGTTCAATACTTTGTAGTGCGAGCACATTGGGGGATACACTGAGAGCACAAAGGCATGCACTTGGTCCTGGACAGGAAAATCTAATTATCTGCAAGCCCAACAAAAGAGAGCAGAAGGCCAACATCTTTGCTCCAGAGACGGATACGCTGAGGAGAGTGAATCATTATGTACCATCCAAACACAGCAGGGGAGACATGATTAAACCTCACGATACGAACAAAGTCTCGAACCCTGTAACCGTGCCGCGTTGTGCGCTGTGTCGGACGAGACGCGGTGTAAGTGTCACCTGTCTTCTGGCAGAAGAACCATCAGTGGAACAGTAATCAAAATGCAACGTCACCGCTGTGCATGCCAATGTGTGTCTTTGCAGTTGATCCGTGTTAGAACCAGGCTAGGGCTTGTGGCGTGGCTGAAAGCCATTTGGCATTTTACGTTCAGAGGAACAAGCAGTAACCATGACACACAAACACTGTCAGCTGGACCGATAAGGACCCGAGAAGAAAAGCGCTCAGATAAATATGGACACACGGATCAAGATCAGAGTTTATAAATTGTTTGATTTACTGTCATGTTGTTCCTTCTTTGTATTGGAACCGACCTTTTGTGTGCAGCTGACATGAAGTTTCAGTTTGTAGATGATATTTGTTCCAGCTGTAGTTCACTGTCTTGATTTATTTTACAGAAAGGAATGTACAGAAACTCCTGATAAATCTATCTGGACAATAATCTGTCGGATTAACATGTGATGTTTTGATAAGGAGGCTCTGTTTACATGATGAGATTATTGGGCTATTTGTGGTCTTTGTTGTATGTTACCGTACTGCAGGAAATACGAGTTGGACTGCGGAGTTACTTATATTCCCTTTTGCTAAAATAATACGACTCTGAAGATATTCTCTTGGTGGCAACTAAGAAAAAGTTGAAGAGAAAATATTGGTGTTATGTCATTTTTAGCTCCTTCCGGTCATTAGTCTGCAGGCTCAGGCCCACCGTGGCTATTCATCACTGCAGCCTGTCAGATTTAGATCAGTTGTCTTGTATAGATGTCATCCAGTTTGAAACCTATTCACATCTGCATCAGACTGAAGCCAAAACGTATCAATGTGGATCAAGTTGTCTTCATGTTATTCTTACCACTTAAAAGGTCACCATGTTGATATCTTACTATCTGTGATTTAAAGGGAGCTGTCCCTAAATTTAAATCAGTATCAAATGACTTGTGCATTTTATGAAGCCTGATGAAACGGTTAAAAGTCAGCGATCTCCTCTACTCTTTTGTTTCATCATGCCGGAGCGGATGATATTATGCATCCATGTTATAAATGATGCCATTAACACTGGTATACTCAGACATGCCGAGTAAGCTCCACTTAGTGAAAAGGGATTTTGGTGACCTGCTGACCTGTTCACACAGCGGGTCATGACACCTGCTGCACTGGGAGGTGTGACCGATTTCCGGGTAACAGAAGACCTGAGTGGGAAAAATAACTTTGAGTAGTGGTGTAGATTTACTCTCCACCACTTCAGTTCAAACTGAAATATCTCAAGTATATTATTTTATAATATATTATCCTAATGACTTTGGTGATCCCTCGACTTTTCTTCTACTGCGCCGCCAGCAGGTTGACATTTGTGGTTTTGAGTGAAACGACTCAATAACTGTTGGAAGGACGGCCATGCCATGTGGTTCAGACATTCATGTTCCCCTCTGGATGGATTGGAATAACCCCTGACTTTCATCCAGCCTGAGCTGTGCTTGTTTACTGTTTAGTGCTGTTGTTACTGTTCCTCAGTGCAGCCTCTCACAGAGCCGCTTGCATGGCTGTAGTTTTTTTGCTCAACTGCCAACATGTGTTTGCACATGAATGACTCAATAAATACATATTACGACAAACATATCCAACATGCAGCAGACGTATGTAGAGGCCTGGTCCCACCAGCATTTATAACGGCAACATTTCATGAAATTCGTGCTGTTGGTCAGTCTTGACTGCTGACCTCCTCTGCTGACCTTTTTCAGAGAGCAGAGACAGACATTTTATGTGAAACCGCTGGACTATGAAGTGGCCCTCGGTCAGAGCCCTGACTCCGGAGTGGACGGTACAAATACATCCCCTTCAATCCAAGTGGTTGGGAGCGCAGCGTAGTCACCACAGCACCGCCAATTTAGCGAAGACCTGCTCTACTTTCTGGTGTGAGCAAGCACTTAGATGAAGTTATGAGGCTGTGGGAAACTGAGCCCAAAATAGAGACACCTGCTGTTCAGGGGTGAGGCTGACAACTTGAACTGGATCCTTGGTGTTAGTGTGTTTTTATTGATAAAGATGAGCATGGACAGACTTCCGGTTGTCTTATGTTAGGGCGGGGATCTGAGTCTCTGGTCTCTCTGCACAGTGTGTCGGCTTGTCCTCTGCAGAGCGAGGCCCCTGATCAGAGGAACTGGGAGCACAGGATAGGCCAGAGAAAGTGGGGCACCGCTGATTGTCGGAGGAGCGGCAGCGGAGGAACGGGGGCTGGCTAAAAATAATGTATCTCCAAGGAGAACAAAAATACATACATGCGCGTACACTCATACAGACACGCACACACACACACACACATAGTGAGGCAGCACACATATGCAGGTGATGCACAGAACAAGCACATTATGTCTGGTCATTAAACATAATTTGAGATGAGATAAAGCAACATAGAAAAGCAAGAAACTTTCCAAATATGTCATCTAGGCTCAGCTGCTGCTCTCATTGACTTTTTCTACTTTCATACTTTTTTTTCATAATTTAAATTACTGGTTAACCTCAAACATTTATCTGCTGAAGTGCAGGGTTTCCGATCACATGATTCCTATTTTTCAAGCAAGTGAGCACCAGATGTCTGGTTTTCAAATTGGAAACACTGGTTCTAATTTGAAACAATGGCATCCCAAGAAAATCCAGACCTTCACACACACACACACACACACACACACACACACACACACACACACACACACAGTCTTTCATGTGCTTCCTGTGACTGACAGAGAGAAATGTCATGGGACCTGTTAGCTTCACACATACACAAATCCACCCATAACAAAAATGGCCCAAAAAACATTTTTTAAAGCCTGCCTGGTGCCAGAGTTAGTGACCAGAATACTGTTCATATAATATTTCTTTTAACCTGAAAATTAGAAGCTGTTTTGACAGTCCGTTCTGAAGACATGCAGACAAAACGGTGTTGATATTAGAAGACATATGAATACCTGAGAATGGGGGGCTTACCTTCATGTACGTGAGCCCAGACTCTCCCCAGCTCAGCCTGGGAGAGACAGATGAGGAGAACGGCACAAAGCCCCATGTCCAGCCAACTCTTCTCCCTCCTTCCCCGACTTGTTATCACTCCTCTCTTCTTCTTCTTCTTCTTTTACCCCCCCCCTCACTTTGCTGAAAGGAACGGGGCGCCTCACTCCTCCACTCCCCTGCCTTTTGGTCGCTGTCTCTTGTCTCTTCGCCTTTGTTCTCCCACACAACTGCTTTTTTCCTAACCTCAGCCAAGGTTTCCTGCTTTTCTCTCCCTCCTCTGTCTCTCTTCTCTGCTTCACGTCCTCGTTTTGCCCTTTAGAGTAACATCTGGCAGAACAGGTCCCTGTCAGGGAAGGAGTTGACAAACAGCTCACGTGTTACAAAGTGAGGTGTTTCCCCTTCTCTCTTTCTTCTGCACAATTTTGTTATTTTTCCTTCTTGAATTAAGTCTTCACTTCCTCCTTTCCGTCCATCTGTCTCTTCTCTTGCGTGCGTCTCTCTCTGTTTCTCTCTCTGACAGAGCTCTGGATTTTTGTACATCCTCCACAAAAGAGGAAAATATTTATGTATTTCTACATTTTTTCATTCCTTCTAAACTCCAAAAAGGGGGTTGGAGTTGGGAGGAGTATGTCTCCCTCATGTGGAAGCACGTTGAACCAAAACAAATGTGACGTTGTTGACATTCTGAGAAATCATTCCCTGTTGTTTGTTTGAAGAAATATTACGTGGATTAATGCAAAATTGTACGTTCATTTGATTTTATTATAGAGGGTCATGTTAAATGTAAAAAAAACACATTTATTCATATAGTTATATAAGTTGTTCTTGTTCAAATACATTAAATAAATAGATTCTGCTTTAATCTGACATGTTTTTCAGGAACCTGGGACATCAGGAGTAAACGTTGCAACTGTGACTGTGATTGTCGTCCGTCGCTGCTCATCAGTAAGTAAGAAGCGGCCTCTTTATTAAGAATCAGAAGCAGGACGGATTTAAAGGTCCAGAACACCGACAGCAAAGAATAAGAGAAACTCGACGCTGCCCAGCAATGTAGAGATATATAATAATAAAATTAATAGCACGAAATGTGGAACCAAAGTTCACAAGCACAAATTCCACCTGGACACCTTGAGCTGTACGCCGCTTGTTGGTGTAGTTGTATTATAAGGCTTGTTTCCCGCCGCCGTACCAAACTGGTACAGAACCATGACTCCTAAACCGGGACTTTAATGTCCTGTTACACCTCTAGTATTAATATTCACACCAAGCATCTATGAAATGTGTTCTGAGCTGAGTATTCTCAGTAGGAGTTAAGCTTATATGCATGTGGACAGGTGGGAGACAGCAGGACGTCCCGTGGTGCTCTGCAGAAAAATTCTTGCACAGCTGTTGAAGAGGATAACAAAAGTGTATCCACGGACTCTCCGTTAAAAAAAAATCTCTGCTTCTGAACCAGTATACACAAAATATTTGAATGGTGCATGCACAGACAATGCATGTGCAAACATGCCCAAAGTATACCAAACAGGTTAGTATCGATGATACTAGCAGGTGTTACAAAAAGACTGGGTTTGGTCTTACTTTTGATCAAGAGGTTTCTTTCTTTCTTTGGCTTCTTTCTTCCTCGTCAGCTGCTCCAGTTTTAGGCCATAAGTTCATCTGACCGACATCTGTGGGAATCTGTTCAGAAGCAGACAAAACATGTTGATTCAAGTATCTTTTCTTCTCTGTATAGTGAATCTGAGTGAAGAAAACTGCCTTTTTAATCAACGAGAAAAACAAATCTTAAAGTCAGTTTAATGCAATAAATCAAACGTAAAAGGAATATCATCTCATCTCCTGATGCTCTGGTTATTGTGGGGCCAAAGGAGTTTACTGTGATGGTGAAAAAAACAAAGCTGCAGTCTTGACAAATGTGATAAATGAGTTAATTTGTGATCAATTGGATCTGTTAAACAATCCAACACATACAGACCAGCCAGTGTGCAGAATGTGTTCTGTCTTGTGACGCCTCAGAAATGCACATAATATTTGTTTCCCTTCGTTTTTAACACACTAACACAACGAGCGAAATAGTTTTGGGGGCACTATTTGTCATTGTCACAAAGTTTTATCTTACATGGTTTTTATTTAAACTGGATTTGTGTTGTCTGTCCACTTGGATTCCCCTCAGAGGCAATAAGAATAGTAATAACGTGTGGCGTTGGGTTGCCTTTCTACAAAAGTCTATTCTGTTACAAGTTTTCGCAATCATAAACGATTCTGAAATTGTGTTGCATCGTGCATCTTCGCTCTAATCTTAAACATGCTCACACAGCAATATTTGTCTCATCACACACTTCGAGGAAACCAGTGGGAAGCAATACACCACCTTGATCTCATGGGGAAGCAGATGTTGACGAAATAGCAGCTGAGATAATTCTTTGCAGTGATTTAAAAAAAAAAAAAGGCTACGAGTCTGGACACAATTTCTCCTTTTATCGTTGGGAGGCCGGAACTAAAACCAGTTTAAGACTATTTTAATTTGTCACTCGTTAGAACAGGTCCCTTATGAAGAAGTTTTTGACAACAACAACAACAGAAGCAAGACATAGCTGATAACCCAGGTTTGCATCGCTGGTTCATCTATAGAATTGTGATGTGATTCTTCGTTGTGTAAAAATAAAGTCAATTGGCATCAGAAATAGGGAGAATACTAATTCCAGGACAGATAAAAGTACCGCTGTGTTTCCCAGTCCCACACGGACCGTGATGAACAGACAAGAAAGTGTGTTCTCCACTCAGATCGTGTGTTCTTGACAGGTTGTTTTCTTTGTTTATAGTGAATTCAAAATCCTAATAATTAGGAATGACCTGATTTGTGATTATTGGACACCAGTGACCCTTGCTCCAGTTTCTCATCCTTCCCTTATTTATTCTATTTGTTTTAAACCTGGCACAAAGAGGACAGAGGGCTGTTTCCCATTAGAGAGGGAGACTTAATCTTCTGTCTTGTTCCAATTGAAAACAGCTTTTCGGGAACATTATTTAAACCTTACCAGAAATGTGGCTCAAACATCTGGCAACAAGTTGGGTTTATTTGCAGTTGTATGTAATGATGAGGTAAGAGTATTCATGTTGCCTATGGACCCAAAACAATGACCACATTTTATTGCCATTCACTTCTCTCCTATGTCAAAATGCGTCTTTAAAGGATTACTGTCACCGTGTTTAAAGTCTAATAAAGGACAGATGTGGGGTCGGTTAGGAATCAGCGAAGCAGGCCCACTGGCACTATTGGGAGCTGACAAGCCATTACGTGTACAGTGGGTTCCCGGTGAATGTTTGGGCTGGGCACACAGTGTCCTCGTCCAATTTAAAATACATCAGATTCAAGACCTTTGTTGTAAAACATCCCTTTACTTTTACCCACTGTTTTCTTCCTAAAACCGTTTTACCATCTTGTTTTCATGAAGCAGCAAAGACCAACTTACAAAGAACCTGACGTTGAACACGTCAATAACTTTACCTGAGTTAACATCCGTCTCACCAACAGTAAAGATAACTCACTTTTAAGACGAGTATGGGAGTCAATGTGAATAAAGTAACCAAGACTAGTAATGCAGTTCTCTGTAAGATACAAGTTTGAAATGTTTTGTTTGTGGAACATTTACTGCATTTTCACCCTCACTTCACTTCACGAGGAGCGATCTTAAACCTGTGACCTGAATGTGGACGGTGTGGAATGTCTGCCCAGTAACAGCGAGAGGCATTTATCGCCTCGTTTAAAATGTGACTTCAATTTAGATTTAAGGAAGTGGAAGTGCATGTTTGAACACTGTGTGCTTGCACTAGGACATTCACATTGCCGGTAAACTCCATCAGGACTGCTTGGCGGCTGGTCGAACAGCTTTAAGAACTGCCTCACACCTTGCTGACGTCAGATTAGAGGTGTCTGTTTTTTGACCATTTCTGTAACTTTCCGAAACCGACGATCCAACATTCACACCTCCTGCATGCTGACAAAGGAGCGAGAAACAACCGATTACGAAATTGTGTTGTATCATGCACATTCACTCTAATATTAAACATGCTCACACAGCGAGATTTGAAGCGTCTCATCACACGCTACAGAGGAAACCAGAGGGAAGCAATACACCACCTCATGTGATCTCATGGGGAAGCAAATGTGGTGCAACGACCCGCTAAAATAATTCTTTGCAGTGATAAAAAAAATAGTCTGGACATGATTTCTCCTTTTCCTGTTGGGGAGGCCGGAACTAAAACCAGTTTAAGACAATTTCAATTTGTCACTCGTGTGTAGTTTAAACAGGCCTCTGATAAAGAGTTTTTTGAAAACAACAGAAGCAAGACATAGCTGATTAACCAAGCTGTGAAAAAATGTGCCAAAATCATTGATTTCTTCTTTCACACGGGGAACGAACAGCGTTCTCCTGGATGAAAAATCCGTGTTTGTTGGACCCATCCGACCGTGGATAAACTGCGAAATTATTTTGTGGGATATCTACGAATTACGAAGCATTATTGTTTTGTAGTTATAGTTTCTAATACTGGTTGAGACCAGCCTGCAGTCTACGACACCCATCTTTTCAATCTCCTTTCGAATAAAGCTGCAATTCGTGTAAGTTTTCTTCCCAGTTGCACACCTCGAGTAATTCTGAAATTTTGAATCTTGAAGAAACAAAACATTAACCTCATTGACCTCTCGTACTCTGAATACACTCTCACTGATTGCCAATCGTCCAGCCAGTCCTGCACTGAACGTGTTTTCTCCACCATTCAGAGCTCCCGGTGGGGGGGGTCGAGGTCCATTACAATGGACAAACGTCACCCTGCCCGGTGTTTTTGTTAGCCTCTAATTGCAAGAGCCACGGCAATGTTGATTGTGGCATTCATTATGAACGTCATTAGCAGAGTCGTTAACACTTGGGGGGCATGTTAAGGAGTTTTTGGAGACAGTTATCTGCTTTTGGCTTTGGGTAAATAACAGAAGGGATATCTTTCTGTAAGTACCAATGTAGAACAAGAATACGTGTTTGGAGGAGCGTGATAAGGAGAGGGAGTTGTAATTCGTGTGCTGCAAGACACAGTGCTGGGAATCTCAGGGGAAAAAAAGATCCAAAACTCCTGTTACTCCTTAGTTAGGGAGGTGAATTTATTTATAAGTGAATGGCTTTACATTTTCAGCTCATAAGTTGCAAAACACAGGAAAAGTATTTTCAGTCTGACTGACGATTAATCTGCAAACATTGAAACTCTCTGTGACTCGGACACGATGAAGTTGACATAAATGCATTTTCCCCCCAATATTTTTAAATTCTTATATTTCTACATCCCTTACAGCACCACTAAGAGCTCAACACACATGAACCAGAATCCGTCGTTCACATAATCACAATCCAAAACCTATTTACATATTGCTAATTGACCCAGTTGCCGCTATTGTGCCTACTGATTGACCGCCAATTACGTCATTAGTCTGTGTTAGCTTGTTCTGATAAGGACTTACCTGGAGCTGAGATAAGTGCAGACTCTGCTCTATCTCCGTAACCAATCTGTGGCGTAAATGACTTGCAATTATCCAGGCATCCACTATAAGTCTGAGCCAGAATACTGAATGCTAATGAAACAATGAATGCTAATGCTAAGTAAAAGTCAAACACAGAAGTTATGATTACAGACAATGCAGTCCTTCGACATTCTACAGTCTACTCGTCACCTCTGACTGTTCCCAAAGCGAATGAACACCTCCAGTGTGATCACCGTTACTTGGTGAAGACCATTGAGCCAGGTATTGGGTCTACTGGTGGCCTGGAGGCTTGTGGTCCCACCTGAACGAGATGTACTGAATAATCATCCAGTTTTTGTGCAAACCTACAGTCCTGGTAGATTACTTTGTAACTCAAATGCTGCACACCAGCTTAGTTTTCAGCCAGAAGTTGCCGCTCCAAACAGCAAAAATCCCTTATAGTCAACAAAAATGCATTTTCACAGAGACGGTGTAATGTGTGATTTCTGCCTTGCTCAACGGCAGGTCAGTGGCAGTTGTTGGGGAGAGGAGTAGACTTTTACTGACGCTGATCTCTCTAATTTATTGCCAATTGCTGTCAATTGGTTTTACGGTCACCAAAATATAAAAACTATTCATATCACTTACTCTTTATGTTGGTACTTCTCCATTCAAGTTCAGTAATCGGGTTTTTGAACAGACTTCTTGTCAACACTCACGGTCAATGAAAGCGTAGGTATTGATTTCTACAGCCTGATGTTTTCTACAGATGTTTTCAGCTTCATGCCATATTGGAGATTTGTTTGTCTGGTAAAAGTCTGAGCTTTATCCAAACTCCATCTGAAGTGTGTTCTGTCACATAACATATTATTATAGCAGTAAGAAGCTGCTGTTGGGACAGAGCTGCAGAGAAAAGGCAGTGTAAGTATTATTGTTTTTTTTAATTGTTTTGGGGAAACAAACATTGCTGTTAGGTAGACGGACATGTGGTGTTCGGACCAACATTAGCCTCGATGTTCATTGTCTCATCGTATTATAAACCTCTACGCTGCGTCTTTGTGTCTCATAATCCTTCGAACACAAACCGGCCAGGCAGTCCTGATTTATTTTCATTCTTCTCTCGGGTACCTCACTCTTTTCAGGTATAAGCACAGCTGTGAAGGATGTCATAAACTACACCCACTTGTTGTGAGAAAAATGTGTATAGCAGATGGATTTCAGACAGGAAGAAGGTCATTCAGTGAGTGGAAGACGAACACGTTGCACGTAGAGAAACAACTTTCACTCCATGATGATATGTCTGAAGCATTTCACTGGAACGGTATATGTTCTTTATGTTCTCCTTTATCTTCAAGATGTACAGAATGCTTCCAAACCTTTCACTTCAAGAACTCACCAGGAACATTATTTTTTATCCTACAGTGGTTTATAGATGATATGAATTCTTTTTGACAAGTAAAAAGAAAACAAAAAGTGCAAAAATGAATCTGCTTGTTTCCCTCAAGCGACTTGTCTCCCCTCCACTCACTCCCCCTCTCCCGCCCCAGACTTAATGGCTGATGGTAATTACATTTAATGAGATCATGGGGTCGTCTGCAGGGTGCACTTCTGCAAATTGCTCTCAGCGTGGGGTCTGAAGTGGGATAGGATAGGGGCCAACGGGGCAGTGGAGGTGGGGCCACGAGTGTTTGCCCAGTGTTTTGGGGGGTGGGGGGGCCCACAGTGGCTTTACCTGTCACTCAGTGAGCAGTGAAACGTGTCGCGCATTTGTCTTTCTTTGTCCTCCTCGTTTGTTTGTCTGGCAGAGATAACCACACAGAGGTGCTCTTCTTGGCTCCATTGTGTGAAGCTGCTGTTAGCCCGTCACGTCCATCGCCCCCCCCATCTCCCCTCTCTCCCTTTCTCCCATGACTGGTCATTTCGCCACTATTTTCTGGCTGCAGGCAATTTAGTTAATCCATTAACCCCTAATTGTCTCCTCCTACCCTGTTGCTTGGACAAACAGCCCGGCAGAGGGGGAGTGAGACTTGGTGACCTATAAAGTCACACTGGAAGAGGAGGCAGCCACTGTCACTGCATGAACCCCTGATTCTCCACACATTTACTGGGGCTTTGGATTTGTATTTCGTGTGGAGTCGAAAACAAGTGACTCATCTATTCTTTCACTTTTGAGTCACCCTGTCTCCAGTTAATCATTGTCAGTCTCTCTTGTTCTTATTTTTGTATTTTTTTTCATTAATTGGCTGGTGGAAATGTTCGTCAATCTCTGGATGCTCTGCCTTTGTCTCTGCTTCGACTTGACTGAAGCTCGTATATGGGCCTGGATGCTCAACCTGCCTCACAGCCCTCCCAAAGAAGGACCCAAGGCACTTAGAGAAGGCGCCCCTGCATCCAAAGCAACCACGGTAAGATACTGGGTACTGTGCGTGGTTATACAGCTTCTCTTGTATTCAATCATGCCGATAAAAGGCAGTTCTGTGTTTGTGTCGTGGAATAGAAAAAGTAGAATCGGTGCCACTTCTTGCTACTTATATGCAAAAACATGCTGTTAATGCTTTTGCACAAGACTTTAGTCTTTACATAATTCATGTTCTTGATTTTTTTACAAGTTTTAATGAAAGCCTTTAACATCTCCCCCTGTTTTTTCTCCCCAGGCTGCATGCGACCATGACAGGGCCTGTGGACGGGGCTTCTCCTGTGATCGACACTTCGGTCTGTGTGTTCCTCTGCGAGGGGAGGGCCAGTACTGTCGGAGGGACGCTCAGTGTGTCCGCGGACTCAGCTGCATGTTTGGCAAGTGCCACCGCAGCATCCCCAACGGACAAGAGGGTAAGAGGCCGCATTCAAACCCTGTTTGTCTAAAACATTAAAGAGCGTGTGCGTTCGTCAGTTTGGAGTTTCAATACAACTGGACCCTTAAATAACCGTTGTTTTTCTCCATCCAGGTGCCAGATGTAAGGTGGACAGGGACTGTGGGGCATCCATGTGCTGCGCGCGGCACCACGGTGAGCAGGTGTGCAAGAGGCGTCTGATCCGCGGCGAGAGCTGCTACGTTCCTGATGGTGGCCTGGCATTCAGCATAAACCAGATTTGTCCGTGTGATGAGGGGCTACTGTGTCGAGAAAACGGTGCATCACACCGGAGAGAGTAAGTCAAGCTCATTAAGTTTTCATCTAAAAATGATGTATGTTCAAAATACCACCAGGCGTGGCGTCCAAGTGGCTCACAAGGTGGTCCGTGTCCGGCCCAGGACCCTTTGCTGCATGTTGTCCCCTCTCTCTTTACCCTGCCTGTCCTGTCTGTATATCAGATAAAGCAGAAATGAACCACAATATACTTATATATGTATTCATACGCACACTTAAAAACCCTTTATCTTTGTGTGTGTCTGCTCTTGATGTGCACTGTTGTCCCACAGTGCATTGCACAAAGAAAACAGAGGAGCTCACACTCACAGCTGGAACACATGAAAACCAATTAATCATGTCGGTGAAACGGCTCCAGGAGCAGCTCAGAAAGCCAAAAAAAACAAGATGCTGTTAAATCCTTGGAGAAACATTTTTTTGTGAATTTTAATGGGCAGTGACATTCCAACATTTTATTTGACGGGCATTGGCACATGCATCATACACCGCTATATATATAACTGTGTTGATTTATTTGTGCACACATTTATGCTAATTAACCTGATATGATGAGGGGTAATCAGAGGACCAGGTCATTCTCCTGTTTCATCAAACTAAACTTTAAATAACTCCTCAAACCCTGTGTAGCATCTCAGTAACATCGTTTTACTTTACAATGTTTAATGTATTGTGTTAGTTAGTGGATAATGAACAGTGTCTACATGTTCTTACCTCAGTTTGTTTGTCTTTCAGGAGAGATTTTATTTACCAGCCAGAACGAACAAGTTGGAGCTGCCAGGTGCCCAAATCTTGATGCCAGCCTCCACATGCAAGCTATTTATTCTGTACATATGTTGATTGTATAATTTGTACTTATTTTCAAATATGTTGTAATGCTACATGTTATTATTATTAGAGTCTCACAGCATGGATGATTTTTCTTTATTATTTCGTTTTGTACATTTTGACAATAGCACTACTGTATGTAGCTCAACAACGTCATACAGTGTCTTCCTCATGCATTTAGTGATCTTTGATTATATCTATAAATGTGTGCTCCCTTTCAATTTATAGAATAGAAATAAATATTTTCCAAAACCAACGATTTGTGTCATTTAAAAAAAGAATTTTACTGCTATCACTCCATTTTAAAGCTCCTCATCAATAATAAGTACAGATAAGCAAAATATAGAGTAAAAGAAAATGTTTTGCTGCTCTCTTGTGGTGAACATATATAAGGGGATCATGTCACAAAAATGTCTGTTCAGTTACACACACAGTAGATAAGAAAAAGTTTGATTTTGAAAATAAAGTTCAATCATTTTGAGAATTTTTGTTTTGTTTTCATAAAGTCACGATTCTAAGAAAAAAGTAATGATATCAAGATAATTAAGTTATTTTCAAGAATAAGGAACTTAATTACAATTAAGAAGAGAGGTTTAAGAAGTTTGGATACTCTGCCGCATGTTTTGAATGAAGAAGCATTTACAGACACCTTTCAGGTTTAAATACACTCAGAAGATTTTAAAGCTTAAAGCGGACACACTGAGCACGTTTCTTGGATCGCCGGACGCGGTTGCATAACATTGTGGAGTCTTGCGGCTCCCGATTGTTAGCATCACCAGATATTGTAACGCTAGCTGTCTCCTGACCCGTTCTCAGATCGGTATCTTCCTCACAAATTCCCCCGTCGCTCCATTCAAATGCTAATCGTCTGCAGTTTGCCCCCTTCAATCGCTGGGTGACTTGAATTGTTCCGTGAAGGACGTTAGTGTCTCACCTCTTTGCTATCGTTTTACAGCTCTCATCATTAAGTCTTTGAAAAGGCGATGTTTGAATGGAAGTGCATGTTAAAAACTAAGATTTCTGGATTTATTGCTGCATTGGAGGCATATCTAGCTTTTCCTTTCCTTTTGAGCATTGACCATTTTATTCTCTTTAAAAAAGTTGATTCTGAACAGATAATAAAACATGTGGAGCTGTCAGTTTAAAATGCTTTAGGCAGCATGATATCAATCAATAAAAATTATGTAAACAGGCCAACGACAACACACGTTTCACACACATACGAAAGGCTGGCGAGACAAAGACGATATCTAATCGCATGAGACTGTGAGAAACCTTATATTACTGAATGCTGCAAAACAAAGGCTTATCATCTCCAGAACACTAGTTACTGGTGAATAGCCGCTCTTATCTGAGCTGCCATCGCTTTTTCAAGGTACCCATGCATGTCTGTTTGCACTATTTAGCTTCTTAAATGGTATTCTGTTTCGTTTCTTCCTCTTCGGCCAAGAGGTAAAAAAGAAGGAACAGTGCCGTCTGGTTCTCCGTCTACCTCAAGTCCCGTCCTCAAAAAACGTCTATGATATTATCAAATGTAAGACACATGTAAAGAGCTTGCCTGGCTCTGTCAAAAAGTAACACAATCCACCTACCAGGCCCTTTAAAGCTCAGTAATAAACACAAGATGTCAAGAAATAAACCCCATAAAATGGCAAAATCTTTACACTTTCGTTTTTTTGTCTTGTTTTAAACAAATAACATATAATCTGTTAAGCAGTGCTCTTATAAGACTAGCTATTCCCCCCTGTCTTTTGCTAAGCTAACCAGCTGTAGCTTCACATTTAAGTACAGAGATGAGAGTGGTATCTATTTAACTCTCCGCCAGAAACTGAATAACGGTATTCCCCAAAATGTCAAACTTCTGCTTTAAAGGAACAGTGTGTAGCATTTAGGGCAGATATTTGCCAGAAATGGAATAAAATATTAATAAGTCTCCTTAGTGTGTAATCACCTGAAAATAAGAATCGTTGCACTTTCGATACCTTCGACTGACCCTTTTATATCTACATTAGCAGCGGGTCCTCCACGCGGTGTCAGCCGTGTTTCTACAGTAGCCCAGAAAGGACAAACCAAACACCGGCTCTATTTTCTCGTTTTTTTTGGTGTTTTTGCGTCGGCCACCGTAGTTCTCCACACGCTTGGCACACGGCAGTTTCAGTTAGTTGCAATCTGCAACCTCACCACTAGATGCCTCCATATCTTACACATTATGTCCATATTAGTTCCTTCAGTATTTTGACACTGTGGGAATGAAACAAGGGATGACACGATGAAAAGAGGCTCCAAATCTATTGGAAGAGTCTTTAGCTAGTCTTGTTACACAATGTGAGCTCGATATTGAGCTTACAGTTGTGAAGTTGTCTTCCTCTGCCACCATGATGATGCTAGGTAAATATGGAATACATAAATTGTACTCCTACAAGTCATAACTGTTTGGTAATAACTGGATAAAATTCCCAAATTTCCAGTCTCCAGAAAAGGTGACTTTGAGCACCTTTCTGAGCGGTAAACCCGTGAGACGCTGGTCATTTGAAAGTGAATGTCCAAGCAGCACAGAGAGCTTTTTGTGCGCAGACACACAATAGAGCTCTTAAACCTGCCATGGGGGAGAAGTGGAGACGGGGGAGAAAAGGTGGGGGAGGGAAGATGGTTAGCTTCACCTGTAAAGGTATAAAATGCCTCCTCAAGTTGTCAATATGTTAGTTACAGAGTCACTCGTGCTGGTAGCGTGTTGAAGAGCCATGAAGATCCTCTGACATCAGACTATTTAAAAGTGCTTCTTTTGCTCTACAGGTGAGTCTTTATTTTCCAATTACAAATGAATATCTTTATATGTTGAATATTCTCTCATTGCTAACTTCTCTAATCTCTCTGCAGCATCACAGCATGGCTTCTGTCGGTGCCTTATTAATGTTTTTGCCTGTTGCATGGACATGCTCTCCCCAAAAAGCAGGTAACACCACTGTGGTACACGGATCAGTTGGTACCTATGTGCTTGTGTCATGTGACCCTCACAAAATATCCACAAATCACAAATGTGTCTTTGAGGACGTTAGAGTACGGCACCTTCTATCTGTAGACCCTCTATTAGTATTAGAAAAAAAATGTACAAGAAAACTTTTAAACGGAAAAAAAGGCAGAAAACTGAACGGAATAACATGCAGTAAATGTGTATGTACAGAGTACAATGAGTACAATTACAATACGGAGAAACAAAGTGCGTTTCAGGCAGAGTTCAACCTTTATTTTAACTCAGAAATACATTGACCTCCATTTACAATATAGCCGAGTAATTAAATGATAAACAATTACGGCACCAAGAAACACAAATAAGAAACTTAATAATCAGTAAAGGAATTATAATTCAAGGCAAATAAAGGTAAGCTTTAGATTGTTCTGCATGCTCTTCTATGTTTCAAGTGCACAGTGAGAAAAATTCTGGTTTTCCAAGCTCAGTAAAGACAGCCGGCACCTGCAACTAAATCCAATCATTCGATGTTCATTATGGGCCCATGTTAAAAGACAACATTGCAGCAATGTAAGTGAGTAAATAGAAAACATTAAGAGCCTTATAAATCAATGAAACCTTGTGTTTATCAACCCTTACACAGAGAAAAAGCCACCTAACCTTAACATACAGTTCTCATTGATGAGTATTATAATTATCTCCAGTAATAAATGTTAGTGTGAAGAGATAAACAGCATCCAGGAGCTTCAAGCGTGCATGTACAAAATGTCTCCATAATCCAAAACAAGCGTCAATGTAGAAGTGTTTCGAGTGAAGAAGTTCGTCTCTCTGATTGTGCCTTATTTCAGACTACGTTATGGTGTCATGTTTCCCCAACGCCATCATTGCCAATGTCCCAGAGTGTCCTTACGGCTGGGAGATCGAGCAGCTGTCGCTGGGCGGAGTCTGTTACTCTGGAATTCACAGCCCAGGCTTCTACCGCTTCAGCATCCCGGACCTGACACCCAAAAACCACTCGTACTGCGGCACCCAGTCTGAGGTGAGGGACGCAATAACCACAGTATGTAGCTGTGGAGAGGAGGAGGTTTTGTTTTATTTGTTTTCAATATATGGAAAAGGAGAAAAATGACAATTACAAGAAACTAAAACAAACAATAAAAAAACCTGTAATAGATACTGTTTCATTGGTAAATGTAGTTCCAATGAAAATTGATCACAAGGTCGATATCTCCAAACCCAGAACTGTGTGGATATAAATGCTACTAGAGTTAATTTGGGTGTCCCGGCCCTTTAAGACATTTAGCCATTTCAATGCACTTAAGTTTCTGTCTCAGATCCAGTCAATTAAACAATTATGGAAAGCAAACGTCTCATTTTATTCATATTCCTTCTGACAGTACGTGGCCGGCAAAGACCCCAAGTACATCTTCTCCAACTCCATCGTGTCCAACGACACGTCGCTCACAGTCAGAAACCAGCCGGTCAACTACACCTTCAGCTGCGTGTACCGAGCAGCGTACCTGCTCAACAACGCCGTGTTCAGCCAAAGGTAAGCATCGACGTGAGACACGAGGTCGACCGCAGCTACCGCGTGGAAGATAAGTGCATTGTGACCCAATGACTTGCAGCGTTTTTACTAAACCCTCTGCTTCTTCCAGAGTGGCTACAGTTTATGTCAACAACGGGAGTTTAGGCACTTTTAGATCACAGTTGTCTATGAATGTGTTCACGGTGAGTAGCCGCTCACAGATTCAGTGTCTCCAGTGGAGGCAACGTGTTTAATGTAGTGTTGGTTTAGTTGTGTTGTTTAATGAATCCTGTGCAGTGGTACAACAATGGTAGAAGTTATTTTTAGTCCGTCTCGTTACAGTTAAAAGCTTGTCACAGTCAGATGAAGAAATGTGAAAGTATAAATGTATTTTGTAGAATTCAAAGTTCCTGAACGCCAAGGACTCCCCGTATGTGATCGACACTTCTGAGATCGGCTCTGAAGTTTTCATCGGCATCGAGGCAAAAGGCCTAAGTAACAGGTTTATCACCACATTTTCCTTAAACGCTTAAAGATTATGTTCGTATGTGAAGTACATTCCCATACAGAGTAGATGCCGCTCGATTTCTAACCCGCCTTTTTGTTATCACCTCTCAGATTCAAAGTTGTAATAAACAACTGCTGGGCCACTCCTACTCCTTACTCAACAGACAAGAAGAGGTGGAGTCTCATCATTAACAGGTACAAAGTAAAACAACAGAGGCTTCGTTTTGTACTTACTAATACTTCACTATGCTTTGAATGGATAACGTTACCGGAGGTAAAACAGTCTTTTTCTTCCAACAGCTGCTCCTCCGACAAGACTGTGACTATTTTTGAGAACGCCAAAGACAGCCGCTCCACCTTCAAGTTCAACTCTTTCCGCTTCCAGCGGCTGGAGAAGGTTTCAACTGTCTGGCTTCACTGTGAGGTCCAGGTCTGTGACGGAGAGAGACTCAACTGTCAGCCAGTGAGTACAACACTTCAAACGTTAAAGCACTGTGAAACTTTATTTATCTATTCCAATTACAATCCGAACTTCTGCCCTTTAGAAATACAACGTACAGTATGTGTTGTTATGAGCAGTGTCCAGAGAGAAGTACATTTAGACAAGCACTGTACTTAAGTACAAGTTTAAGGTACTTTACTTGAGTATTTACTTAATACTTTCACTCATTTCAGAGGACAATATTGTACTTTCTACTCCAGCACTTTTGTCCACAGCAACGTACAACTGAGACACAATCCATGACAATATCAACTGCAACTTGCTTAATGTGTTCCATAAAAAACATATAACCTTTGAAAATCAAGTTAATCGTCAAAGGTTAAACCGGTGGTCCCAAAAAGAGACTCATGTTTCCTCCGTGTCTCTTTCCTTAAGGCCCCCTGCTCCTTCAGAAGTCTGTCATCACAGGTAGAACCAAGTGGGGGGATCCTCACTGCTGAGTTTCACATTAAAGGTACAGTTTTATAAATGCTGACGGGTTATGAACGTCTCACAATATTAAACATCCTCTCTAGACATGCTTTAATAAATTATAAAACGCTGCACATACATCAGACGATACATGAGACGTTTTGAAGGAAGCTTTGTTATTCCCCCTCTTTCAAATTAAAAGCCTCCAATAGCTGGCTGTTGAATTCAAACATTTTGTTTTAGTTTGTTGTTATTTGTCTTTACTGTATGAGCTTTTATTTTGTATTGTGATGTCTTTATCTCTGGACAGGTATTGATTCCTCCAATAATGGACACATGACAGGTAAACAAAATGATATCTGTGATTGAAGTGTTTAATGTTCAGAGCCGTGGCAGGATTTAGGAAATACAGATATTTCATTTATTCAGTCAATCACTGTATATTTGAATGAAATGAATGCTGTTTTAAGCCTTTACTTCACTTCCAGGAGTCAAATTCTGGTGGGAAAACACTTGATCTATTTATTTGTTGGTCTAAAATCATAACATTTCTAAATTTGGACTGACAAAAGTGAAAGCTACAGATAATCGTGTTGCTTTTCTTTTCTTTGATCTGATCTGTGTTTCCTTTTCCTTTTTCCACCACAGGCACGTCACTATTCATGCTGCTGGTCGTGCTCATAAACACATGCTGTGATTTAGTAAATGGATCAAGAATGTAGTGAAAACTTCATGTCACCCCACACTCAAAAGATTTTATACTTTTCTCGAAGATATTATATGTAATTAGGACATTTATTGACGCTTTGGATAATCTTTTCAAATGTCACGTTACTGCTTTCTCCAATAAAGAGGAGTTGACATTTTTAAAGAAATGACCCTTGCCCCTGTTTTTAGTTATGCACAAACGGAAATAAACAGTTTTTATTTAATCCAGAAATAAAACTCAGTCTCAACATGAAAGCAACACAACAAACACACACTTTAATATTCATTATCTTCCAATGATACTACCCAGAACTAATTGTGAATGTGTAACAATAGAGCCAATTGATCAATCGTAATGGTTACAAAATGATGTTGATTGAATCCAACACTGTTTCATCTGATTTAATTTGATTTTATAAGAACACTTTAAGTGTTTGCTTGTATGTTGTTGTTTTTCTAACTCTCAGTTTCAGATGTTTTTTAGTCTATTTTCCCTTGTTTCAAGTGAGACATTTTAGCAACATCTCTTGTATAAAAAGTGCTGTATAAATAAAGGCGAATATTATTATTATTATCCTCTTTACAAGTCGCTTTGCATTCTTTGAGACCTTCCGAATTGTCCTTTCCAGATATCCCTTCAACCAGATATCGTCATCAGAATATCCAGTGGTTCTTTAAATGTGCACTGCAGTCATCATAGCTTTGTTCAGGGTCGTCTGGGCCCTTTTCTCAGCAGCTCTGGGCATCCCCAGTTTCTTGAGCAGAGACATCACAAACACAGGTGAACATACAAAACTGCTTTACATAAAATACTACATTTACTGACTGATCTAGACTTGTCGATGCTTGCTGTGTTTCTCAAGAAGAAGGACTGCGATGTGTGTTAACTGTACCTCTGTTTGTAGTTTGAGACTGTCAGCTGGTGGAAGGCTGTGAGCAATAAGAGGAGGATTAAATCCCTGTTTGCTCAGCAGCCAGTAGGTCTTCAGAGACCCTTTTCCCTGTCATGGACACAAACACACACATGTCAGAAACAAAGGCTGTACATCTTATTGGAGAAAAGCTAAAACAGACTCTTAAAGTCACCTTAATTTCGACTTCCCCTCTTTCCTCCATCTCAAACGAACCAGCCTGGACCAGAATGTCAGCAGTGCTCTGAGATATGTGAATCTTCAGAGCTGTTAGAAGTCAGAGGATTCCACATCAATTCTTATCCAGTAGGTTGCAATACTGATGGTCTCTAATGATCAGCCTCTGCAAAGGTGTGACAGTTCTCTTCAGTTTACTCACGTGAGCTGTTGCTCTCCATGCGAGAGGCCATGTTCACCGTGTCACCAAAGAGACAGTAGCGAGGCATCGTGGTGCCAACCACTCCAGCAACCACTGGACCTACAAAACCCACGACAAACTGTTATGTATTCACGCTTATCAAAAGTCTAATTGTTTCATGTGCAAACTTTAACAAAGTTGCACACCATGAAGTCTTAATGATGCAAAGGACCAGAAACTCTACAACAAACCATGAATAGAGATATAAATCCTGCATACTGTGGGCAGCTCATACTGTATATAATATTTAATATGTTTCTGGTTTCTTCTTAATATTTAATGTGCAAGAATATGAACAAATGTGGACAACTTCAAAAGAAAAAAAGGCAGCAAAAACAAACTTAACCATTAAGTATCATGAAAAAGCAAACCGTCTCTCACCAGAGTGTATCCCGATGCGGATTGCAAGACTCTCAGTAGGCATGTGGTGGATTCTGAAGACCTTGATGGCACTTAGAAAATGCAGAGCCATTGTACATATCTCCAGAGCGTGCTGGAAGCCGTTGCTGATGGGAAGACCACTGGCTACCATGTATGCATCACCGATTGTTTCCACCTAGTGAAGATGCAAAGATGATTCAGTTTTACTGACACATTTTAAAGTAACAATGTTTTTTTTTCTGCGAAAGAATCAGTTTGCAAGGAATAGCAGATTTTCTGACCCATTTCCAGTCTTTATGCTAAGCTAAGCTAGCTGTTTCCCCCCGTTTCCAGTCGTTGTGCTAAGCTAAGCTAACCAGCTGCTGGCTATACCCTCATATTTACTGCACATACTGTATATGATACTGATTACTGATTATTTACAATACAATTCACGAACATTTTGTTTTATTGAACGCACTCTAAACTCGTGTGTGTGTGTGTGTGTGTGTGTGTGTGTGTGACTCACTTTATAGACATCGTACATCTTGATGACGTCGTCGAAGAGGCTGTAGAGGTCGTTGAGGAACGTCACCACCTCCATCGCCGAGCTGACGGAGCACATGGACGTGAAGCCCACGATGTCGGAGAAGAAGATGGTCACCGCTTCGTAACTCTGAGGCTCCACGGACGCCCCCGCCATCAGCTGATCCGCGATGTACCTGCGACCAATGAAGCACCGGCACCGACAAGGTGAGGGATGCAGTCATGGACGATTTGAATGGTTTCATCACTTTTGGATGCGGTTACATCTATTACCTTGGTAACATGCTGGAGAGAAGCTTGTCTGCGCGGGTCTTCTCTGCTGTGAGCTGATTGGTCCGCTCCTCCACCACCTCCTCCAAGTGGTTTGCATATTTCTCCAGCTTTGACACCATATTATCCAGTATATTTGTATGACTACAGTACAGAAAATCATGATCACTAGCTTTTAAGGAGTTTTCTGGTTGAGGTAGTTTGTTTGTTAGACAACAGGATGTCTCAAATTTGCACTCAAAAAAGTATTTTGTGGAAGAACAAACAAGTGAATAGTTTTCAGCGCCGATCCAGAATCCAAAAAACAAACTTAGCATTAGAATATGAGCATTTTTGACCGTTTTAGCTGTTAATTCCTTAACTACTGCACTAAATTGATTGAAAATGTGGCACATGTATCCAGTCACTATATTTATTTTATTGCATATAACACATTTTTGAGGATTTTTCAGCCCTGGCGAAAGTATGCGCTCTCTAGTTTAAGCCTGCAGGCCCAAATTAGAGTCAGGGAGGACAATTTATTTTCTCACAGCAATTTGAGTAAAGAAACAGAGAAATGTCAGAGGCCTTACCTTTCTGGGGTGGTGTTCTTCAGCTGTCTGAGTATGGCTGCAAACGGCGGTCGGTGGTCCGGGGTTTCATTCCAGCAGGCCTTCATCAGTGAGTTGATGTTTTCATCACAGAGTTCCTCCGACAGCGCCGGTCGGAGCGGCTCCCGTTGGAAAGGAGTCTGCAACTGCATGATAATCTCTGGAGAAAACATGAAGCAAGAAGCGGGAATCATTGTAGTGTTGGAATTTGGGTCTGAGGTCCTATAAGCCGACGTCCACCGACTAAATTGAAATGTCTTGAAAACTATTCTATTGATTGCTTTGGGTTTTCTTTAACATTTTCAGCCTTTGCCAGTATGTAAATTAATTTGGCGTGCGAACCTTTGGGCCCCAGGTTGATCTCATGGTACGGGCCAGACTTTGCGTTGTACATGAGTTCCCACATGATGATGGCGAAGCTGTAGACGTCCCCTTTGGGCGTCCCGTAGACCTGGAGACCGACTTGTCTCAGGAGCTCGGGGGCCGTCCAGTACATCTCTACAACAAGTCACCCCTCGTGTTATTTCTCCTTCATGCTGTGATAAATATATTCAAAATGTCATAACTCAGCATTCGAGTGCACCCACTGACCTGAATGAATAGGGTTCTCCAGTGGGACCATCTTGTTTTTGCTCCCGTATCTAAACTCCGACAGGCCGAAGCCAGAGAGTTTAATCTGGAGCCGACTGTCCACCAGACACGTGCTGGGCTTCAGGGTCCCGTGAAATCTCAGGTTACTTTTGTGGATGAACTCCATTCCCTAAAACACAGAAGAACAGGTTCGAAACATGGATTGTCCTGTAAATGTCAAAATGTCATATAAAAAACATATTGTTTTAAAGGATTAAAGTGTCTTTCCCAACACAACATCATGACAATAACATGCTGCTTAAATGAATTGACTCACATTCACTATATCATAAGCAAAGGACAGCTTAAACATCGAGTCCAGGTCAACATCTGACTTCAGAACATCCTGCAGAAAATATTTTCAAGTTAAACATCTAATACACACTGGGGTGAGTGTGAGTTATCCAGAACCAAAGGTGTTTGACCCACTGGTGTTACTTTGTTACATTACTGTCAGATTATTTACTCAATATGAAATATGGTTATTTTAAACCCAATGTTACAAACAACGAGCTCCCGTTTCACACTAAAACTGCCACACATTTATTGTTAATTGTAGGAAAAGATTTGTGTATAATACTTCAAACTGAAAATGATACATGTAACACAATACATGTAAGTTTAAAAAGAGCTGGAGTATTAAAAAACAAGATGATTGTCTGTGTACATAGTAGAGGTAGTACACTGACCTTCAGACTGCCTTTGGTGCAGTACTGGCTCACCAGACAGACATTCGGTGGCTCAATGCAAACACCAAAGAACTGAACCAAGTTCTCATGTTTCATCTCTTTCATCTGTCTTAAAGAGTTTAAGATGGTTAGTCACGCAAAAGGAAATTCAACGAGTGCTTCAGTTAGTCACCGACATGTCTTAAAGGCACAGTTCATCTCACTTCAGTTATTTTTATTGCAGCAAAATGTTTTTTGTCGAAGAAGCACACAGACTGATGAAAACATTCATGTGTTTTTGCTTTGTGGATCTGACATACTGAACTGTTTACTGTATTACAGTCTAGTCCAATCCTTTTGATTTCCCCATGACCACACCGGGAAAAACTTAATTTTTATCTGTAATATTAATAGTTTATATAAAAAAAAGATCAATACTTGCCGTCCGTGTATCGATATAATATTGGCATGTAAAATATTGCGATACCATGCTGACGCTGTAAACTCTGTCCTAAATCATCCAACTAACTTCTTTGTTTGTTTTTATGTATTTATGGTTTGTCCTTATCGCTCTTTTGTTTGGAAAACACAAAAAGGTTATGTGCTTTGAAAACTGGAAATGAATAAATACAATTGGAGAGAAAAAAGTATGTTTGATGTAGAACAACGTGAATAACTTTACCACACTGAAGTCTGTGATGATTGAAGGTTTCTGGCAATTACTGCCAACGTGTTTCTTGAGGTACTTGATGGCCACTTTATTTCCCTTTAACGAGTCACATTACATATGTTAGTGAAAAAGCACATATGTTGGCATATGAATCTGTAATTGCTGCTTTAATGGCTCACTTTAAACGTTAAACCGGTACCTGGTAGAGACCTATGGTGGTGTAGACGCGTTCTCGGCCCGTCTTGTCCTTCAGGCCATAGCTGGCAGTGGAGAAGTTCGACTGTGAGCCGCTGCTCCGACTGGCTGTGGTGCTCAGAGACACACCCTGAAGCCCCTGAAGGGGAAACACACACAACGAGCAACCCTGAGAATACTAAACCAGGCAAGCAAACGCACTCATACATGTTTGTTCTTCGTCTGTGTTTAAGTGGTCGTACTGGGTGCTCCCTGATGATGGTGATGTCGCTGTAGCTGATCAGCCACCAGTTGGAGTTGTCGAGCCTCGTTTGCAGTCGGAACTTCTGCAGGATGAGGACCCCTATGCACAGAACAGCCAGCACGCCGATGATGGGCAAGGTCACGAGCAGAGCCAGCAGGGCGATGTCTGCGTCAAGACAGTAAATCATGACGGTGGTTAGCTCAGCCTGGGTGTACGGTTTACTTTATGAGTCTAAAAGGAAACATAAAAAACTGAGGTAATCGGTTTAATTAGTGGTTTCTTTAGGGCTATTTTGCAAGTGTTACTTTTACCATTAAGGAGCCAATCACAGAGTTCATTGTTGTAGCCACATTCTGGTTTATCAGACGGAGGTCTTCCTCTCGGCCAGACCACAGAAGCAAACATAGACGTTGGTCTGAAACGAAATGTTTTGGTGTAATTTCCCAGAATGTGTTTGTTAGGATAACAAAAACAAAGATAGATTGTTTGATAGTATATTTATATACAGGTATATATAAATACATATTTTACCGGACAGAGTTAGTGTGACTGTCAAAATGGAGGATGGCTTCAAACTTGGTGACGTGTCCTTCATGCTGCAGGTCATAAATAGAATAGTCCAAGTTTCTCTCCCCTGTTTTGTCAAAGTGGACTAGTCCGGAGGCACCTGCAATGATAATCATAGATGGATGGATGGAAGATTAAAATGAGAGATTTTCTAAAGGGACTCTAGTGCTCGGAAACACGAACGCTTTTGTTCACAGGGACCGCCATAATCAACACAAAGTGAAAGTTCCTCGCAGTAGCTTTAAGTAAAAGGTGTGAATTCTTCTTCCGCCACTGTTTAAGAGTACAAAACCTGGGTATTTGCATACTTGGCGTTGCAGGATATATTTATTAAAACAGCTACCAACCATTAAATCGAATGTTGTTTCTATTTCTTAATCTCTGCAGCAGCTGCCGTCCATCATGAGGGTCTTTGCCTTCTTTGAGGACTTCCTTCAGTGCCATCGCATAAAGAAGCACTGCATCGTGCAGGTAAGCAGAGTACGGGCTAACCTGAAACAACAGAAATAAAACAATTGTATCTGTGATTTTACTTATTAGCAGAATAAAAGGGAAAGCGTTGGATGCTTACCTCTCTTTCAGATGTGACGTTGCTCTTAAACGGGTGTTTTTTTAGTCTTTCAAAAACTTGCTCAAAGAAGTCATAATACTCGTAGCCTTCGTAGGTTTTCTGGCCGATGATGAAGGTCATGTCAAAAGCTCTTATGGCATCTTTGTTAATCCTGCTGTTCAGGGCATATTTCCACATATTATCCTGCTCAGGGGAAAAGATTAATACGATACACATGAGAAACACCTTAGTGAAGAGGTATGGAAGATCATAAGTTCATTTCTTAGTCCATAGAGTTTGGATTCTACGTAATGGTGCAGCAACAACTAACCTAAACGGAATATGTATGTTACTGTTGTATGTAAAGTTTTACTTACCACACTGCCACTGACCTCAAAATGCTGCACCAGGAAGAACACGTAGTCGCCGTTCATCAGACCCTGTCGCTCAGCCTCCAGCAACAGAGCCATGGAGTCCATGGTGTTTGTCAGCACCACAATCACTGGGCGGAGGGTCAACCGGACACATTTAGCAGCCAGATCACAGGTAAACATGTGGTTTTAAAGAGCCAGAAACAACGTTCTCTCTCACCTCTGGCGACTGTCGCGATGAACTTTACATTTCGATAAACCAGCTGAGGATCGCTGGTGTCAAACTTCAGCGCGGCAGCCAGTTTAAAGTTGTCTCTCAGCGGATTCTCAATGGTTTTCCACAAAGCGTCAACTTTGTCCCAAGTGTTTGAATCCAATCCGCCTCCGATCATCGCTACGTGACTCCATCCGAAGAACTCCAGGGTCTTCACCAGGACCTCCGAGCTTCTTTTAAGAGGGGGCACAACTTTGATGTAGGAGTCGTAGACGTCCTTGTTGTCCATTTTGGAGGATTGTCCCACGAAGCCGAACATGGGGATGTTCCACGTGGACGCAATGAGACCGGTGACCTTGAAGGCGGAAATAATGTAAAATAGGAAAAATACCGATCGATATTCAAAGGGAACTATTTGATCACGAAATTAAATTTCAGGTTCCTTTCGTTCACCGAAATAAAACGGGCGTTATTACCTTAACTCATCGTAAAACACACTTCTTTTAAACTCGACAGACACAAAATAAAACTCCAAAACCAGAACTCTCTTGTCTTCCGACTGTTCCCACAATCACCAACTCTGGTTTGGTCAAAATTATCCTTCACAGAGTTAGAATGATGAAAATATGCCGCCTTACATATTTGTCCCCCCGCTGTCTCTCCCACTGCTCGCTGAGCAGCAACTGAGTGGCTCTCGTTCTTCGGAGGCAGAACGTTAAAGCTCGGTACAACCGAACGTTGAATGAGACATTTTTTAGACGACCAAAAATGTTAAAATGAACTGAAAACACACTGTGAAAGTGTACCCTGCTTTATGGTCTATTTGACTCTAAATGGACCATAATTTACTAAATGAACATCATGCTGTATTGAAGAAGACTTGAAACTAGAGATTGAGACCATAAACTCATGTTTACAATGTTTACTGAATACTAAATCAAGTGAGAAGACTTCTATACAATCAGACTTCTTTTTGCAACTAGTAGCCCCCTGATGTCCACTAGAGAGAATGCAAGTTTAAAGCACTTCAGCATTGGCTAATTCTTTCAGACTCGGAGGTTGCTGCCGGGTTCAAGTATATCAAAATTGTACTTCAGTACAGTACTTGAGTAAATGTAGGCTACTTAGTCACACAAATCTGATGCAGGAACTATTAATTTCCACGTCGCAAGAATCATACCTCAGCTTCTTCAGGACATGCTGGACCAAACAGCGCGGACACATTTTCTTTCCACACCTGGTGAATGAATCCTCCCAGGGAAATTTTGGGGTTACAGTCGGTATCCAGGTACACAAAATCCAGACTGTAGTTCCCCAGGAAGGAGGGATTGGTGTTCACCTTCTCCATGGCTATCTGGATGGCCGAGCCCAGCCGTGGGGCGCTGAAGGGCAGGGACATATTCCAGGGAGCCTGGAAGCCGATGATCAGCTTGAGAGACCCATTGGTGTCGTTACCGGTGACAGCTGCAGCAAACAGTGTGAAGTGAAGCACCAATGTGAGCCTCATGACAGGGGAATACGCCGCCTTCCACATCACTCTCGTCTTATTAGTTGCTTCATGTCACAGGGTTTAAATACCCGACTTCCCTGGTGATGCTGGACGAGTTGGTTAGGGAGGAGAACATGTAAATGTGTGGAGGAGAGTGGGAGGTACAAAGAGACATTAAGCCCATTATTTTTTTTCTCTTCATTAGAGTGTTCTTCTGTCACATAGAAGACCCCATGCTTGAGCGTATGATCCCAGCTCAATATCATCTTAAAGGGAAAGTTCACTCGCCAAATCAAAACCACATATTTTTAGATTATTTTGGTGTGAGTCGTGTTACATAAACCTGCTCACAACAAGGTCTGTGGATTAGCTTCAGTCATGATGTCGGGAAAGAGACATCACTGTTCAGTTTTTCAAATGTACCTTTAAGCCAAGCCTGTTATATTGGAGAAGAGGCAGACATCTCTAGGGCTGATATCTCCAAAACTCTGCATTTGAAATGTCCTTCTCTCTTCGTTCTTTTGCATTATGAACCTCAAAGATAACCCTTAGCAATCACTTACAATGTTAGTTCATATCTAGAGAAACACAATGCCCCCAACATTGGGATGCTGCCCTTGAATTCATTCGGCTTCTCTTAAGCGATCATGGAGGACTTGATGATTAGATTAGTCTTAAGTGCTTACAATAAAAAGTACAATAAAAAAAACATTTCTAAAGGGTTCATGACCACGACATACTCTTATCTGATATTGTTAAAACAGATTCAGGTGAGATTTTATCAACCATAAATTGGTAAACTCCAAAGGTACCACACCAAGCTTGCCTTTAGTTATTGCTCATAAATCCAGTGTCAAAGTTCATCATGATTTCTTTCTTTCTCTAACAGGGACACATGTCCACTGCATGTACGTGTAGAACAGATTTTATCCTGAGAATGGACTCATTTGATTTAGGACAATTCAAAAGACAGCAAAATCCAAAGTGAGAACTGAGTTGCACACCACCTGGGAGTGTTTTCTGCAGAAACCAGATGAGGCAGGTTGAGCCTTGCTTTGGTGGCAGAGAGAAGTTCACACACCTGTGTGCAGTTTAAGGTGCTAATGATCACAGGTGGGCAGATTGTGTGTGCATTAAAGGTGTTGCTGAGTTCAGCTTCTTTCTTTATCTCCCCTCCCTGGAGGAGATCCCTGCTCAGCTCTGCTAATCCCACCAGGTAACCTCTCAAAGCTTCTCCTAATGAACCTTTACCGTCAGCTCACTGTCCAACAGAAATTAATCAAGTCGCTCTCTCAAGAGGACATGTTAGACGTGTGTTTGCTAAGTGAATACAGAAAGCTTGAAGTGCAGAAAAGTAATTTATGCATCTTGACATCAAGTTAAATGTCTGTTTGGATAATTAGATTTCAACAACTCAGGCTTTTAAAGGATTAAATCCTCCTCTTGCAAATTAAAAAGTTAAATTCATGCAGCAAACAAACTAGATATATTTGTCTTTTTGAACTTCTTTATGATTTTAGCAATTACCATTATTTTGTCTCCACGTCTCTACTGTGGCTGCTGTCCAGAAAATGTTGCATGCATTGTCTCACTTTAATCAGTGTGATCAAATGCGAGGTGCAATTTCAGCTTATCTATCTTCTTCAGTGTGATGCATCAAGTAACACAGATAACTGACATGTTTCTGACCTGAAAGAGTTCACAAAAAGGTGTTTTTTATTCAAGTTAATGTTTAGTGTAAAAAAGTCTACAGAACTTTGCTTTCTGGAAGATGTTAAACTGGTCTGTTAGAGGCCAGTCTTCTGCTCTTCTATCATAATGTAACTTTTCAGGAAAAGTGGAGACTGTTTTATTCATGAAGGTTTTTAATGTTCAGTTTAAGAGAGGTGATGTTTAAACTGTGTGGTCACTTTGGAGGCTGCAGTTTGTGGCAGTGTTTTAGTCAAGACCACCTAAACCCAGACTAAGTAATGACCATGCGGGTCCCACACTGCATGACACACTTAAAATGTGGAACATGCAAACCATAGTCGCTCCTCAGACTTATCTGAAAAATCCACATCCACGCTCATTCACCTTTTCTATTAGTTTGTCCAACACATTTATATGAATGAGGCTAAATACATTTCTGTAGCTTTTGAGGAATATAGATACAACTTGAACTAAAACGCACTATGACACTCCACGGGTTGGTTATTTAACTTACTGTAAAAGTTTCTTATTTTAAAATGAATTTGTCAGGTTTGATGTTTTGTTGTTGAAATGTGAGAACTTTGAACACGATGGAATGCAAGTAAGAGTGTTGACCTTTCATCTACTGCAGCATCTTGGCCTCTAAACAATGTCTCTGATAGAAATGTTTCTCTATCTGGACTGAAATTGTGTTGGTTGGTAGAGGTGACGGTTTTTTAAATAACCAGCATAATAAATTGCAAAATACACAATATTAATATCACGGCGTTGAACAACGGAAGAGTTTAGAAGTCTGTGCTTGTGTTTCTTTATCAGTAGCAGTGAGGAGCAAAGGTTCCTTTTGACTCGGAGTTGTTTTTATGAGTTCTCACTCTCCGTGAATCTCCTTTCAGACGTGAGGAAGTAGATCTGCTGTGCACAAACGCCTGTCAACTAGGAGCAGACTGGAACACCGCAAGAGGACCGACAGCAGGTAGGAGAGCTGTGGCATCGGCCATTTAAATCACAGATAATGGATTTATCAAATGAGCTACGGTGGCTCAGAAATCTATGATTTAAATTGTTTGCTGTCTTTAATTTTTTTTAAATTTTTTTTTTTTTTTTTTTTTTTTTTAATTTGGATTCCAAATTAGCTTCCACAAAGTCTTCCTCAATAACGGTAAAAACAACAATTTATAATTAAATAATAAATTTTTTTTATTATAGATGCAACAAGAGACTAAATAAGCCAAATCTAATGTTGCTTAACAATGAAAATAAACAAAGATTCTAAAACTACAATGTGAGGGTCATCCATTTTTCACACTGGAGATAAACTTATTGCGTTACCTTTAAATGCTGTTACTCAAATGCCATAAAATGTGCTTGTTCCTAATTAGACTTTTGATATGTTCTCATAAAATAATTAGCCCTGACCTCTGTCCCATGTGTCATGAATGTGAACGACACTATCGGTCTCAAAGGTCAAGACAACTGAATGTCACGCTTAAGAAGATTTTTTTTTTTTTTTTTTTTTTTTAAAAAAAAAAAAAAAAAAAGCTGCATTTGTGATGCATCAATAACTGTTGCACAAGTCATATTGACTTTGACCTCGAGTTGAGACACTTTGCGTTCCAATACCCATACTACTATACTATTAAGGTCGCCAAGAAAAGATTTACTATGTCCGAATACATAGTCTGTCAAATACCGGGTGTTCTAATGCATCCAGTTGACTTTTGCAGTTTGCAAGCCAGCATGCTTCACTGGCTTTTCTGAACCACAATCCTTTTAGCGTAGCAGATATGAGCAACAAAGTTCAAGGTGCCATGTTAAGATGACATACTGTCTCCCAATCTGCATGCAACGGTATGCACGTTGTACGACCTGCTCGTGTACTAAAAGATATGTATGTGATTTGGAATGCAGCTTAAATCAAGAGCAGCATCAAAGGACCTTATATCTAAAATATGGCCACGTTTTGGACTGAACTTGGTTTAAATGGCTAAATATTTTAACACGGCGGTTGTCTGCACACCTTGCAGCATGGACGCCCTCCTCGAGCTGCTGTTTTCTCCTCTTCCTCTCCCGGCCATCTTCAGCCTGTTTGCTGTGGCAGCTGCCACCGTGTTGTACCTGAACACGCGGCCCAATCCCCTCCGCATCGCCGTCGACCTCAACAGTCAAACTCTGGGCATCAAGGTGAAGAGTGCCGACCTGTCCGGCTACATATTCATCAGTCGCCGTATACCACAGAGGTACTGAACAATAGTTCTCATGTTGATTCTGCTTGATGTCCGCAGGATGGAGCTAGGAAGACTGCGTTGCTCGAGGACAACAACAACCTGATGTCGTATTACTACGATGACGTCACGACCATCTATGAGGTCTTCCAGAGGGGTCTGAGAGTTTCAGGTGATGACTTTCTCTTATCGATGACTCCACCGAAAATTATGATTTTTAATGGTGCGTTTTAGTCATTTATTGAGGGCACGAATAAGAAATTAAAGGTGCAGTATGCAATTCTAGTCCTATCACCAATTTGATCCAGAATCGCTGACTCCACTCTAAGTGTTAAACTACTTAAGGCCTCTTCTTTTATTTGAAGTACAAATTGGATTACTGGTGTCTTCAAATAAGAGTAGTTCAACTTGTTTGTTTATTCACTTTCTTGCTGGGAGTTGGATGAGAAGATCAGCTAACTGTCTCCTGGCTGTAGCTTCATATCCAATGCACAGACATGAGATTGGTATATAAATGGCAATGGAGTTTCACCATTTGATTTAGAAAAAAAACCATGTCGTTTAATGTTGTCACTTGCAGGAAACGGACCATGCTTGGGCTACAGAAAACCAGGAATGCCGTACCAGTGGCTGAAGTACCAGCAGGTGAAACGTCAAGATTAACGGGGTAAAAGAAACACTGTAAAGATGAACTTCTGTGAACTCCAGCTGACTTTTTATTTTATTTTTTATTTTTTTTTTAAAATTCACTTCCTGTAGGTTTCTGACAGAGCGGAGCACCTGGGTTCAGGGCTTCTTCACAAGGGTTTGAAGCCGAACTCGGACACTTTTATCGGCATCTTTGCTCAGAATAGACCTGAGGTGAGTGTGGCTGAAGGGATAACAGGGGTGTCTTAAGTTTGAACAACAAACTGTAAACTCTCTCTCTCTCCTCCTGGCAGTGGATTATTGGTGAACTGGCCTGCTACACCTACTCCATGGTAGCCGTCCCCCTGTACGACACCCTGGGACCTGAAGCTCTCGTGTTCATTATCGACCAAGGTAATTGGAGGTTTTTCCTGCACACTTGATGCTAATTACTGAATCCAGAAACCCGTCGACCCCCCCCCCCACCCCCACAGGGATCTGTGCCGAGTTTCCTCTTAATCTCTTCTCACTGATGTACCACAACGGCTCCTTCAGTCTGCGTCGCTTCTTTTTGCTTACAAAGAGCATTTTGTACTCGTCCTTACTAAAACTACATCATTAGAATCAACAAATTCAACGTGATCGAGTGCTTGCCTCATAACAGCACTTGTGTGAACTTTTGCTATTATTATTATACTGAATGCAGTTTTTAAAGTTTTTCTTTTCTTCTTTCAGCGGAGATCGCCACGGTGCTTTGTGACAATCAAAGAAAAGCAGAAACACTGCTGCAGACCCGGGAGACGGGCCAGACGCCGGTCCTCAAAACCATCGTCGTCATGGACCCTTTCGACTCTGAGCTGGTGGAGCGGGGTACCAAGTGTGGGGTGGACGTTGTATTGATGCAGGATGTGGAGGTAATGCATTCTTCACACAAAAACATTTGACATGGTCAGAAGAAGCACAGACATGATTGAAAGCGTGTTTTTTTTTTTTGGTTCTCCAGGCTCTGGGGCAGAGTAACCTGGAACAGCCAATTGTAAGTTTCCTTCTGATATATTCATGTAATCCATTTCTATGGGATTAAATAAGTGGCTCTGATGTGCTGATTTCATGTTCTCAACAGCCACCAAAGCCAGAGGACCTCAGTATTGTTTGCTTCACCAGCGGCACAACAGGTGATCATTTTCTGTTCCAGCAGCAGAGTTTGATCTAATGAATCGTAAAGAAAAGGGAGAACGATCATGTCCCTCCATGATGTTTGAATCTTGCATGTGACAACACAGAATGAGCAAGAACAGCTACGGTTGAGTTCATTTTGAGCCACGCTAGGCTAATGCCTGATTGATCCGGGGAAATGTTGAAACGAAATCTACGCCATTGTTACGAACGACTACTTCACTACTTGTGTGTTTCCAATCGTGTTGCCTAAAATAAAATGCGTCTCAAAGGGTCAAATATTTCACTTCTTTGTCAGGAAATCCCAAGGGAGCGATGTTGACCCACGAGAACATCGTGTCAAACGCTGCAGGTGTCATCAGAAACTTTGAGGTGAGTTTAATAACTATTAGATGTCATTTTAAGTGAAATATTTTTGAAAGCATATGTTGCTAACGGAGCCTCTCTATCCCTCAGGTGTCCGTTACTCCATCCACCCAGGATGTCAGCATTTCATTCCTGCCTTTAGCACACATGTTCGAGAGAGTCGTACAGGTGAGACTCGGATGATTTAAGCCCGTTTAGTGTCTATAGATGAGACTTAAGACGCGATGACCTCCTGTCTGTTTTTTTTTTTTGTAGACAGTGATGTACGGTGTTGGAGCTAAAGTGGGATTCTTCCAGGGAGACATCCGACTGCTGCCAGACGACATGAAAACCCTGCAGCCCACCGTTTTCCCCGTCGTGCCTCGACTTCTCAACCGCGTCTACGACAAAGTCAGTGGTGGAATGAAACTAACATTTACTCGAGTGTTTTCTTCTCATGCCACCTTATACTTCTACTCCACTACAATTCAGAGGATAATATTTTACTTAATTTACTCACTTCACTACATCTCATTGCTGGTGATTTGTGTTGGACACAACAGCCCTCTCTTTCCTCTGTCTGCTTTTAAACATTTCTAGTTTCTCCTTTTTAAATGCTGAAATCAAACTTCCGTCACCAGGTTCAGAGTGGAGCCAAGTCTTCTTTCAAGAAGTGGCTGCTGAACTTTGCCGTGGCCAGGAAGTTTGCTGAGGTGAAGGAGGGCATCATCAGGAAAGACAGCATATGGGACAAACTCATCTTCCACAAAGTGCAGGTACAGCACCGCCTCTCTTCATACAAACCGATTATGTGGCGTAGAAACAAAAAGCCACCGAGTGTAACAGTTGCTTAAATGATAACGTTGACTGCAGGAGTCTCTGGGAGGACGAGTGAGGGTGATGGTGACGGGAGCAGCTCCCATATCTCCCTCCGTGCTCAACTTCCTCCGGGCTACTCTGGGCTGCCAGGTAATAAAACTATCCAGGTAATTAGGTAAAGATTTAACATAGAGATGTTATTAGAGGATCAATTTTACTGGACTTCCAGTCACATCTGGGACTGATTTTATGTATTTGATCACAAAATTTACTTCATTATATTTATAATCTTTATTAAAACAAATACTTGATTGACCATATATTATACGCTGTACCTTAACTTTGCTGTTATTGATCCCATCACTCTCACTTTTGCTCTGTAGTTTGGTCTTTAAATGCTCTAATAGTTTCTATTTTTACTTCTCTTATTCATTTTTTTTTTTTTTTTTTTTTTTCTACTTGTCTGTTTATTTATTTATGTCCTTGTGCTGCTGCAACATTTCCTCTCTGGGGATCAATAGAGATTTATTTTATGACATTATATTTTAGGAAATCTGTTTGTCAGTTTAAGACTTTTTTTTTTCTCCTTGAAACATGGACGTCTCTTTAAAATTGCCTCCATAAAATGACAAAATTCAGTTCATTCGATGCCATATTTTGTGGGGTGCAAGTTTGGCTTTATTGTAAATGATTTAACAGTTGAGTGCTCTCACTCTGCTGTGACTCTTAGATCTTTGAGGCGTACGGTCAGACGGAGTGCACAGCCGGCTGCACCTTCACAATGCCAGGAGACGTCGACTCAGGTACGCAGCTCAACCTCACCTGTCCCACATTTACTACTTTAATATGGAGTAGAGGTATTTCTACTTTTTACTCCACAACAGAATAGTTGCTTTACAAATTAAGATCTTGCACACGAAATATATGAATTACTTTTCAACAACCCAACAGTAAAATTTTAAATGCAGAAATTCTACTTGTAATGGAGGATTTGTAGAGTGGTATTTTAGTAAATTAAAATTCTTCCTCTTTCACTGCATATAAATCACATTAGCTTCATATTAGTTTTAATGTCAGTTTTTGACAAACTATGCATCGGATTAAATTAATTTTGGTGCGTTAATGAGCAAGAAATCATTGATGTGATCTTTCACCATCAGGACACGTTGGGGTGCCGCTGCCTTGTAATGTTGTGAAGTTGGTGGATGTTGAAGACATGAACTACTTTGCTTCAAACGGAGAAGGAGAGGTAAGATGATAGAACAGGTTTATAACAGGGATTTTTTGCTTTAAGTTAACATTAAAACTGCTGTTCCCATAATTGGTAAACAGGAAGTATACCGTTGACATGGATTCAGTTTATGCTGTGGGCTTTAACTTGAGCCATGTTTTTATTTTTTAACCTATATTGTTTACATTTTGGCAAAATGGCACCATTCAAGTGTGCCGAATCACCTATTAGCAGTGTGTTTGCAATGTAGCCGTTTATGTTCAGACAAATCTCTTCGAATTACTCTGAAACTGAAAAATGTGATGATTCTCAGGCAAGTTCTGAAGTTGTTTTTTTTTTAAATTTTAACATTATTGTGTATTGCTGCATTTAGTGAACAGCGAAGCCACTTATCGCACATTAAACCTGTTCTGGAATAAACCTAAAGGATTTAATCTAAACTCACATATTTACTCTTTAGTTTATTGTTCATGAAGGATAAGAGACTCGTAGATTTACTTGCCCACTTATAAAAGCTTCAGGAATATGTAATGTTAAGATTTTTAAATAAAACGTATTTATTAGTTAGTGTTTCTTGCTCTTTTGCAGGTCTGTATCCAGGGCAGAAATGTGTTCAAGGGGTATTTGAAAGACCCAAAGAGAACTGCAGAGACCTTGGATAAAGACGGTTGGCTCCACACTGGGGACATCGGAAAATGGCTTCCGGTGCGAACAACAACCCTGATAATGAATAAGTAGAACCACAAGCCATCAAGAACCAGATGTATAGTGTTTGTGGGTTTTGCAGATTGTATATTAGTGTCTTTAAGAAAGGGTATTATGGTGGCGTTAAAGAGTTCCATAACTTATAAACCTTTTGAGAAACTGATTTCTCATATCCGACTGTTTTGTGAATAGAGTGGAGTCTTGAAGATTATCGACCGGAAGAAGAACATCTTCAAGCTGGCTCAGGGGGAGTACATCGCCCCGGAGAAGATCGAGAATGTATATATACGCAGTGGACCTGTGGCCCAAGTATTCGTACATGGAGACAGTCTGCAGGTAAAACCAGCATCTCTGCATATACAGTCAGCACTCACTCACTCACCCTCCCTCTGATAACCAAACTTCTTACCTCTGTTTGCAGTCCTGCCTGATCGCCATCGTGGTCCCGGACACAGAAGTCCTGCCGGGTTTAGCAAAAAGTCTTGGGTGCAAAGGCTCTATTGAAGAACTCTGCAAAACCAAAGTAAGGTTTCTGCCTGGTCACCTCTCACACCTGTCCTGTAATACAGTTCAGTGTGCAGCGGTGGAAGAAGTACTTGGCTCTTTTATTCAGTAAAAGTAAGAATATTACAGTGTAGAAATGCCAGAAAAAGTCTTGCATTCAAAATGTAAAAGAACAAAAATAATTAACATCTAAATAGAATTAATAAACTTTAAATACAAAAATGGTGCAGCTGGTAAAGACAGCAAATTTGCATTACTTTATACACTGCTGGGTAGTGTGTGTATATAACTTTTTTTTTTTTTTTTTTAATAACGGTGAGACTTATTTTGTTCGCAGGAAATGAAGAAAGCCATTCTTTCAGACCTGACCAAACTGGGCAAAGAAGCAGGACTCAAGTCATTTGAGCAGGTAAACACTCCTTGTGATTTCCCCAAATTATGTGTATGCAAACTTCTTATTCCAATTTAAGAAATGCATCAAGTCAGAGTAATTGGAGAAATAAGTAGTAACTTAACTGGGAGATTTATCAACATCTCTGCTGCTTCAAGTTTCACTAAACCTGACTCGGTTCACCCTCTGGTGGTCAAAATGAGCAGTTTATGTTCAAAGAAATGGCCTGAAGTTGCATCAAGACCATGCAGACGTCAGACACTCTGCTCATTTCCTCTCTAGTCTGTCCTCTCTACTCTCTTATTACCTCAGTAGTTTAAACTGGGTGCAACAACTTCTAAATGAAGTCAGTTTTTTTTATTTTATTTAACCTTTATTTATCCAAGACAATCCCATTGAGATTTTGAATCTGTTATATAAGATGGCAGTGTAAAAGTTTCACACAAGCGCCACGTAAAACAAATCAGAGAATTGCATAAACCAGAGAATTGTCATTCTGTGTCAAAATGGATGCATTCAGTTCCCCAAAAACTTAAAAAGCACTTTCACTAAAAACAATTCTTGGGATGACGTATCATCCATCAAAATTAAGCATCTGCACTTTCCTCCTCCTCTTCCTCCCTGATGCAGGTGAAAGACGTGTACCTCCACCCGGAGCAGTTCACCATCGAGAACGGCCTGTTGACTCCGACTCTGAAGGCCAAGAGGGCCGAGCTCAAAACTCTCTTCCAGCCACAGATCAACGCACTATACGCTAACCTCTAATAAATGGAATGAAATCACACCACCATCTTTGTTTGTTTTTTCAGTCTTTGAGTGAAATAATTCACCTCTTGTGCATCAGCCTTTCTAAACACCCACAACAACAGTTTAGTTCTGCTGTTTTTGCTTTAGTCATCTAAAACAAAGGGATTCTGTTAAACACGTCTTTGTGCAGAACAAATGTTGCAGTGCATTCTGGGGATTTAGCTGGACAGACTCGTTGGCTGCAGCCTGAGTGAATCATCCTGTCTTAGTTGTTGGCTGGACGCTCTCTTCCTCCAGTTGGGGAGTTAATTTATTATAATTAACTTTATGCATACAGCTCTCTTCAAAACGAAGTTACAAGGTGTTCATGATTGAACCAGGATAAACATTTCAGGGCTATAATGAAGGTTAAAATAACACAAAGATAAAATGACCAATACACTAGTAATGGTGATGAAACGAGGTAAACGGGAAACGCATGCTTGGGTTTGTGTAGAAAACAAGGCAAACTTACTAATGGGAAATTATAAGACTAAATGTTATTGCAGCTGTTCTGGGTCTCATGTCAAACAGGCTTTTACTTTGAGCTGAACATCTATGGAAACATTATATATTATAAAACTATTTCTGCTTTTTGTATACAAAACGGTAATATTTGATTTAAAATGTTAAAAAAAAAAAATTTGAGTTTAAAAGATATGAAACTAGTCGGGCTGTTTTAAACTCGATACAAATGTGAGTTTGTATTTTGTTTGTTCTCATGGCGCTGGAGGATCTGTCTGTGTGGATCAGTTTATTCTGTAATATAAATGTGTAAGTTTTAGTGGTTGCGTTATTTTTAAGAGTTTTGTGGACCCGAGGAACAGCTTCTGCAATCACGTAGCTAACGTGGATCCTAATAAACTAAATGAAACGCTGCCCTCATGTGTTACAACACACACATTGCAGGTGCTGATGCTGCAGTATTCAGCTGTGTCACTGTTTGTTGTTGAAAGAGATGAATGGAAACATGGCAACAACTGTTCAATCATGTTTCACATCAGCAGTATTGATTATTTGCAACACTTGGGGGCGGCCGTGGCTCATTGGGTAGAGAGTTGTTCGGCGGTTCGATTCCTTGGCTGCTCCGGGTACCTGTGCCGAAATGTCCCTGAGCAAGACACTGAACCCCTAACCGCTTCTCAGCAGCCCACTGCTCCCAATAAGCTATAGGGATGGGTTAAATGCAGAGGTTACATTTCATGTATATGTACAATGTATATGACTATAATAAAAAAAACATTACTATAAATATGTGGGTGAAGGAATGACCTCCCAGTTACCTTTAGGAGTAAACCAGTAAGTCAAATTAAAATTAATTTGTAGCTAAATTTGATAAGAATTGTTTGCTACACAAATATAATGCTATGCAGTTTGGTGGTATCTGACTTATCTAACCATGAAACATAACTACTGGACTGATATTTCCTGCTTGTGGAAAAAAATATATATATATTAAATTATTTTTTTCTTAGAAAAGTTTATATTTTGTTTTAACACAAAATTAGGGAATGTTTATTTCAGAGATAGAATATAACCTGGTTTTGCTGCTGAGTCACTTTGACATCCTGATATATCCTTCAAATATACATCACAGACCTTTCTGTCTGCAATCGCTTTTTTTGCTTTTCCCAAAAAATTGATATTTATTCAGGGAGTGCAGTTAGTGACAGTGTGGGCTCCATGCAGCGGGAGGGCGGGGCTTAACAACGGGTCAGTGGTGGTGTAATTGTAACAATTCTCTAAGTCTCATGTAAATGTTTTTAGTAACACCACCACTGTATCAGCTCTATCCGTTTGAAGCTCATGTGATCAACGCTGCCCCCTTGTGTTAACTTCTCTCACGGGTGTCCCAGAGAGTCTCTCCGGGCTGCAGCTGGATTCTGAACCGCTTCACCTGGAGTTTACACCGGGACAAGCCGAGCCTCCCAGCGGTCTCTGCACGGGCTGCTTCCGGGAAACCCTGAAGGGCACGAGCCCACGAGAGAGAGAGAGAGGAGCTGCACGCGAACGTCACCTCCTCCTCTTATGCGTTTAAATAGTTTTACAATCGGTGGGAGGATTTGGCAGGTCCCTCCTCAACTCCTGTGATCCGAGACTAACTTACCTGTGAAACCGGAGCAGCTTCTTCAACATGGCTTCTTCCGCCACAGGTGACCGCGAGGAACAGGTAAGCGGGTCTTTGACTCGTGCGTGCTGCTGAAAATGACAGTTCTCCATGTTGGTGTCAGGATTAATGTCCCGGTTTGGTTTGTTGTCGTTTGTTTAGGTTGTGAAACTCAAACGTTGGAGGAGCGTGTTTCTTCCTGACTTTAAGTTTTATTTTCCTCTGCGGAGTAAAAACTGAGAAATAGTCAAAAATCTAACAAAGTATTTCATTGTAACTATATGAACAATAGCAAATATGAGCCGTTTACTTTGACATGCAAATAGTGCCGTCCTCTATCTGTTACGGAAGGCTGCCTGTGTTTTGACTGATCCACTCAATACATCCACACACACACACACACACATTATATTTATGTGAGTGTGTATAGACGATATGTCATTGACCTCGTTATAGCCCCTTAACTACATGTCATGTGCTTATAACTCACGTGCACAATTTTTGAACAGCATTTCATTTTTTTATGATTTAATTTCTGTCTTTTCTATGAAATATTGATACTTGAGTTGCATGATTCATCAATTCTGCATTGAAGTTACATAATTGGAGCCTGACATTCAGAGGTTAAAGATGAGTTTTTTGACACAAGTTTGATGAATTTCTTTTCTTTTTCTCAACAGAAACATTTTTTAATAGAAATATTTTATCTGTATGTTTTTACAAGGCTTCCATTGGTTGGTTTCCATTCTTTGCTGTATGGTGTTACAATCAAAAAGCAGACTGAAAGGTGCCTCAGATGTGTGATACATTGAGCATTGACTGGCATTCAGAGATGATTAGTTGATTAATTGATACGTGAATGCAGGCAACAATTTAGAAAATGTGATTAATCCTTGAAGTCATTTTTAATTAAAAAATGCCCAATATTACTGATTCCACCTTCGCAAATGTGGTTTTCTTGGTGTTCGATTATTGTAAATTTGAAAGTCCTAACTATTTTCTGACATTTTATGGACTGATTTTAACATTATTATAAATGATCTCATATTAAAAATGATTTATTTTAATAAAAATCACCATAAATTGCACTTTAAAACATCTGCATTAAATTATTCATTATTTAGTCTACACTCTAATTTTCATATTGTACAGACATGAATGGAAAATACGTCCACATTTTCAAAACACAGTAAGCGTAGCTTCCACAAAGTTTAGTTTAGATTTAAAGTATATGTGATTTGTAATAAAGGGGCTAAAACATGCAGAACCATTGATATGGTGGTTTAATTACTTCATATTTGTGTGATATCGCTTGTAATGAGACATATGGACGTCTTTTCTCAGGTCCACTGTGTCATACCTTTCCCAGTACTTAAATAATTACCCAAAATATTTGTTAGCTTGCAGTTTTTGCTGTCGGCATCGGCAGAACCACTTGTGGTTTTGTCTAATCATCACTCTTAAAACACAACCCTGTCCAGTTAAAGTCATAGTTGGCTGCATCTTCCCGAGAATTGATATCTCGTTTTTTGTACTCTGCATTGCTTCATGGGGAATAAATTAAACCTTGAACCATTGTTGGCCTTCTGCACAGAAACAGGAAGATTGAGAAGATCTGAGAATTCAAAGATATAAAACTTCTTGGCACTTGGAGTTCTGCATCCTGATTTTTGCACTGCTTCATTTCCACACTATTTAAAATAAAGCATAAGCAATATACTGGTGTTGATACACGACTTACTGGCAGTTAGTTCACAAGGGAATATAACTTGTGCACCGACAGACATAAATTAAGGAGCAACCGCAGAAGATCGTTGCCAATATTCAGATCTGAACATGAATAGTTTGTTTTGTCATCTCTCCAGTGTCAATGTAGTAAATCGAATGTTGATTTAATGTGTTGGGAGAAGACTTCATGAGGGGAATCTTCTTGGAGTTGAGTGGGGAAATGAAACCAGGAAATGCTTGGAAGGGTTCCAACAATGACCTGTTACCAGCATCAAGGAGGGCTTAACGCGCTCTGCTTTCATTTCTTTCTGAGCCTTTTGTTGACTTGTAACATGAGGGGGGCACTTTTTCAGGGAAAATACAGGTTTTACGTTCATAAAATATATTTAAATACTTTAAATACTGCACTGATAAATGTTACGAACTCATATGTCCCTTCAGACAAGGTGTTTCTTTGAGCCCTACTGTCTGTTGATCTGCGTGTTTTTCAGCCTGTCTGTCTGTGGTTTCTTTCCATCTGTCCATTAATGTTTGACCACAGATTGTAGTGGGAAATGGGAGGTTTCTCAGTGCTGGTAGTAATAAGTGGCTGTTGTCAGGACGCCGTGAGTGTGCAGCAGGTTGATTGTGGCAGAGCAAACACGTGGAGGCTCCACCTATGTCCTGTTTCAAACACAAGGGTTTCACTCCACCTGGAGCCTGGAGGTGATATAAAGAGTTTTCCAAAGAGTTTGGAAGGAATAATCAAGGGAACTTTCATTAGTGAATACTGGACATTAGTACGCTTTTAAAAGACATTTTTAATGAGAATTGCAAGTGACAAATTATTACCCTTTGATTTTAGAGACCCCCCAAATTTTCGCAATTGAGGCTTTCAGAGGGTCTCAAGCGTCATTCAAGTACCCGTGTTTCGCACATTGTTTACAGCCCCATTGACGAGTATTGTCACCACAACAACTAACAACAGTCGCCATTTTCTTTTGCACTCGTCAAACACTTTAATATCAGTCCTACTCCTGTTCTACTTCTATCGGTGATGTGCATCTCTACTGTACACCAAACTGTGCTCATAGTCAATCCTGTAAAATAACGATGAATAACAACCACGAAAGGTCACGAGAACACAAAAGGTTAGCCTAGTCGGTGTATTAATTCATACAACATGAGCCTTTTCATAGTCCCTCTCATTGTAATGGGGAAAAGTCCGGTTCAGCTGAGTCAGCACGCTGCATGGAGGGCAGTGAGCTTACTGATTCACCCACACGGGCTCTCAGTGAAGAGCATTGTAATGGGATGAGCAAACATGACCTCAGTGGTGGTGAGGTAATGTCAAGTCACAGAGTGGAGTGTTTGTTTGTGGAGAGGATGAAGCTGCTATTTGGTAAACACACGTCGGAAGGTGCAAGTGCAGAATCGCTTATAGATATTTCACATACTGTGGTGGCTTGGAGATATGTTGGGTTAGTAGCATTGGCATGTATTCGTACTGTCTGTTGTCTGTTAGCAAGTGTGTGTGTGTGTGTGTGTGTGTGTGTGTGTGTGTGTGCTGGCCTGTGACTAGCTGAGCCAGATACACAGTCGGCCGTGGTGAGACAGACCAGCGCCTGTGATGACTGAATGGCAGCTATTGACAAGATACAAGGAAAGATGCCAGTCACAAAACCGTCAAATTGCTGAAAGATTAGCAGCACAGCTATATATTGAGTGTTTGGACTCATGCACCCTCTCTCCTAGAAATGACTGTTATCCATCATTAAATTGTCTTCCCGGTTACGCTGTCATGACGAGTGTAATCACTGCTTGGATTATGATCAGAAAGTCTTGTTGGAAGATTCAAAGTGACGGATTTTTGACACCAGAGGCCGAGGTTTTCTCATCCGGAGTCTCGTCTGTGGTTCGGCTTCGGCAGCAAAATCCCTTTGGTTAAAGTTATGGAAAGATCCTGGTTTCGGTTTGATCTTAAAGCCGCTAAATTTGATATTCGGAGCATTAATATAGCAGCAAACAAATATTAGCTATGTGAAGATATAGTGGAGTAACGTCTTCCTGAGAATGAAGTCATGACGCGTGCATGTTAGTGCATGTGAGCGCTGGTCGCCATGTTGAGAGCCGTATGGATGCAATCCCTCAATCATATGCTCTGAATTTGGAATTTAGCACCTTGAATAAGTCGCTGCACGTTCAAGACACTGCACGTCAAACAAGGTTTAATAATTCTGTATGAGCGGATGTTATATTGCAAGATCAGATATAACTGAAACCATTTACTGATACTTTCTGTCTCAACAATTTTCGTTAATTTACAAGATAATCTCTTTATGAAATATGTAATCAGGTGCACAAGACATTTGCCCCAAAAACATATTTGTTTTGTCCATAAACGTAACTTCCTGGAGACGCTTGATTTTAACACCCTCCCGTGCAAAGTGTGACCAGACATCTAAACAAACACTCTCATCTGATCCGTTGTGTGGAAGAGGAAACTGTGTCTGCAACTGAAATGTGACGTCTGAGAAATCAGATGAACTGCAGCTGACACGTCTTAATAAATAGCAGCTGAAACACATTTACACATTTGTTTTTTATGGTGACAGCAGGAAATATATTGGTTTTATTGTTCTGCAATGTTACTCACAAACGTAAACCAAGTAGCTTAAACCAATCCTTTCACAACCCACGTTTGGTTTAAGATCAATAGTGACGTTTAGACGTTTGATGAATAATTTCACATGAATAGCAAACTGTCACCATAACACAAACATTTTAATTCTACAGGCACCAATAAAAATGTGGATTAATTATGAACGTGCTGATAAAAACCAGACGGTAATGATTAACCCAGTTTATTCCATTTGGTGGCTGCACAAAACCCCGACTTTAGCTGTTAAACATTGACAAAATAAGGAATGTTTCAAAGAAATGTTTAAAAAAAGTACACCTCTGCATTAATAACTAACTAATGACGTGCTGTAATGGCCTATTGTGAGCCTAAAACAGATATCCCAACCTTGAAGTGTGTGTTGTATCGAAACCTCTCAACTGTATTTTGAATTTATGATGCCAAAGGTCAGAAAGACAATGAGATGTAGCAACAATAATCACGTTTGTGTAGGCAAAGCTCCAGGTGGGTCAGCTGATATGGTTTGGATATGATGGTGCAATTTAGATGCTAAAAAAGTGCTTTAATTGTGAAGGTTTAAAGGAATATCTTTTATGCATAACAGTATGAAATGATGCTGCAGCAACATCTCAGGAATCCAACGCTGTATTGGAGATATTGTTGAAAGAGCACGGCTCTGGTTTCAAAAGGAGACTTCTTGGTTTACATTAAATCATACACTAGAGGGAAATAACACTGTGGGTTTGCAGCACCATGACTGACAAAAGAGCGTCTGCACATTGACAGAAGGATGAATGAATGAAAGAGAGCCAGTGTGTGAGCAGTAACGACTGAGAATCATGGGGTCGTAGCGCTGACTGACACCAGGGTGTCTTACAGTATGAGGAGGTGTATTATGTGCTTCTGTTACATCTTTATGAATGGGTCAGCAGGAACACCGAGTCAACGTTCCCGTGAATGGGTTCATCCACCTTTTACAGTTCACATTTTCTTTCGTTTTATTTTGATGCAAAGAGATGCAGGAACTGTTCATATCTGCTGCATCAGCTGGTCGATACAAGCTGATATTTAGTTCGAAAAGAAAATTGTAGAACTGCAAAATTATATGTTTTTATCGGCATCATTTTTTCAATAACTGACAGACGTTCTCAGTTACAGTTTAATAGTTTTGTTGATGTGATTTTATTTGTGTTTATTGTTTAAAATGATTTAAATGTCAATGCTATTAACTAGTGTTACTGTCTTTCTATGTATTTTTCACAAAATGTGAGATCCAAAAGAATTAGATCCATATTAGACTCTACTCACAATAGATCTATTATGTGTAGTTTGGTGTTAAAAACAGTTTTGAACATCAGTTAATCTGTTCCCAAAGCTGTTGAATAAAGTGACGTTATCCGGCCATAAAGACGGTTCAATCATCCTGTATTTGTCTCGTAGTGGTCTAGATGTTGCAGCTGTGGAAGCGGCTCGCTGGTATAGAAAGTGAGTCCGGATCCAACTTTCCAGCTCTGCTGCTGTCACTGCGGTTGGCGATGAGACCATTTTAGGCGTGGAACCGGGGCCTTTTTGCTGCCATTAGCATTGTGTGAGTGCGCCGGTCCTGAGAGACAAAGACGGATTGTAAATCAAGGGAGGTTGGAAAGTCCATCTCTTTGTGACTGGTGTTTGTGTGTCTGCTCTTTCTCAATAGCCGTGTGTGTGTGTGTGTGTGTGTGTGTGTGTGAGAGTGATTCATTCTCTTCTTTGTAAATGAGCCTCTTTAACTTTACGAGGGTTAGTTAAACTTTTTCATCTGACACTTAACTTCTGGGGTGTTGCAGAAAAACACTCGTCTGATTGGTCAGTTAAAAAGGATTCAACTCCACTCAGGTGGAAACGTTAGAGAAAAAGGATGAATATGTTTTTCCTTTTTCTTTATTTAATAAAGGATTCCTCCCACATTTGAGTGCTTAATATACATGCACTGCAGATGGAGGTTCATGCCGTCCCTTATAGTTAGTGTTAGGATATGTTGCAGTATTTGTTAGAGCTTTATGTCAAAACCTCATTTTCAACCTGTCTTTCTGTATATTTGATCTGAATCTGGAAAGTAATTTAAGATGTTAAACTTACTGTGAGGAACTTTCATTTTGTGTTGATTCTGGCGGTCCCTGTGGACTAAAGCGGTAGTGTTTCTGAGCACCAGACTCCCTTTAGGAAACCTCTCATTTTACTGCAGCAGGGTTCTGACAGTCTGCCCCGCTCAGTCCTGGTTCTGGTTCTCCCGTGCCTCCCTTCCCTCCAGCGGGTCCAGCAATACGTCCTGGGTCTCCAGCATCGTGGTGTCGGTTTCACCAGAATCCGACCCGGTGGCACCGATGACGAGCTTTAAGAAGAACTGTATAGAAAAAGACCATCTTCTCTCTGATGGTCTACTTATGAAGATCATATAGAGGATCAGCGTTACATTGAGACTGTTTCATAACCACTTAAAAGTTCCTCACAGCAACTTTAACTTAACTATCAAATAAATGTAGTGAAGTAAAAAGTACAGTATTTCCCTCTGAATTGTAGTGTAAATACTCAAGTAAAGTAAAAGTACATCAAACATGTTCAGGACTTCAGTAAATGTACTGATTGATTGTGACATAATGCTTTCTTTCCAACGCTCTGATTGGTTCTCCAAACAGAATTATCATGTGGTTGTCATGGCAAAATCACATTTTGTTTGTTTCCATGGGGATACATCTATTGCCACTCGGACTCATTTCCTCCTGGCTGGTCGTCGTCAAGATTTAAATCCAGAGGTATCATTAATATGCAGAGAGCACCATTGATATAGTTTGATTTGGTTACAGTTGGGTTACATATTTGGACATTCGAGTTTGTCTGAATTGTAGTGTGAAGCTGCTGTTTTCTTTGAGAGAAGGAGGGAGAGGAGGAGGAGAAAGAGGAGAAGGAGGGAGAGGAGGAGAAGGAGGGAGGGGAGGAGAAGCGGCAAGACGACAGGATCAAATTTGATATAGGAAACAGAAATGAAAGAAAAGAAACGCAGATTACAGGAAAGACGGATACTCGAGAGAAAAAGGGAAAAGAATGGAGTTTGTTTCTCTTGGCATCGTTGACGTGACACACTGATCTTATCAGGAGGTTGGATTGACATTCCTAGATGTCAGGAAACCAGAGAAGTTGCTAACAGAAAAACACAAATTGTTGCTCTTCCATCTTGTCTTTTATAAACTATAAATCTGACCTTAAAACTGCCACAGTATTTGCTTTTACTGATGTGCTACCTTGTCTAATTTTATAGCATGCACAACAAGTTCACACCTGTACATTTGGGGTTTAGCATTTTGAGAAACGATTAGACACTGAAGGAGGCCCCGCTGTACGCTGGAAGGGAAAGAGCATAAATCTGATCGTGACAAAGTACATTCATTACAGGAATCTAAAGAACGTCACAGAATGGTGATTTACAGGATAACAAGAGAACAAGTTTGGTCGTCTTCCGTCGTATCGCAGCAAGCGGCTCATTAGCTCAGATCAGCATCTATGTCACTGCAAACCCGCGGCTAGCTTCCTCTCCCAGAAACACTCACGCATACATCACAGGCTTCAGTGCAGAGCCACACCTCTCTCTCTCTCTCACACACACACACACACACACACACACACGTACAATCAACCCTCCAGAATGAACACAATCAGTAAGCACTGCCGGTCAGTGGCGTGTGTCAGATAGTGGACACCAACTGATACCGAAACGGAGAAAACAAACGCTTTCACACAAATACAATCAACTCAAATGAAGATGTTATCTTGAGATTTGGAAACAGAAAGTTTATCCTCTATCAGAGTTTGCCTTCTACGAGCGGTGATAAAGGAGTGTTTGGCGCTGACAACACCCCCTCAGACAAGCAGACACAAGCCCCGCTGGGTGCCACTAACTGCAGAGTCATGTTGGTCCCGTCAAACACTTTGGATTGAACACAAAAGAAACCTCGTGGTAAATAAGATGATTGATTTATTATAAAGATGGTTGTGAACATGATAAACTAACAAGTTTAAAATGTGTTTGTCTTATTGTTGCTTCAGCTCTTTGTGCTCAACCTAAATTAATTAAATTAAATTACGAAACTAAAGACGAGCAGGATCTTCCGTTTGTAACCCAGTTGTGGTCCAGTATGCAGCAGTGATGTGGAAACCTGAAGCTTACAGTGCACATACACTGACAATGGACTTTTCTTTGAAGTAAGTAGAGATGTTCTTATTTCATCTCTTCCTTCCCGATACCCGGAAGTAAATAATAAGTGCCAATGCTCCCCATATTCATATATTGGCATGGGTATTGGCCAGTTCCAGCAATCTCTTTCTACTTATTCCTCTTTATTTATTATTTCTATAAGCTTGTTATACTGTGTCAGTTGTGATTTTATTGTTGTATCATTATACCTGGGTTGTTGTATCTTCTATAGTAGGTCTATAATACTGTAATAATATTCCAACTGGAATCTACCCAAAGTGTTAATATGCAACTTTACACTATTTTGTACCATTATTATTACTATATATTATATATTATGTAGTATTTTTCTGTCTTACATCATGTCGAGATACAAATTTGCAAAAAAGAAAGGGAATCAGTTAATTTACGTCACCTAATATAAATACATTTACTGTGTGTAACGGTGGGTGGCACAATGAACGTGATGCTGAGTTTACGCAGCTAGAAATATGATGTAAAAGAATTAGAGGCAGGTCCAAAATTCTGCGTCTCAGTTTGAACCTTTTTTATAGCCAAGCTCATAGCTTTTGTGTGTTTTGACAAAAAGCTGATTATTATCGAACTGCTGTTTATAAAGTAATTTCTTATCATTTTTTAATATTTTCAGAATAAATCCCAAGTCCCTGGTGAATTAACCGTGTGTCTCCTCGCCATACGAGTTAAGGCCACTTACTGTACTTACTTACTCACATCTGCCTACATACAAACACACACACACACACACACACACCTCGTCTGTGAAATGCTTCCGTGGTCAAAGTTCACACCCTCTCTGACAAAAACCAACCAAGCACACGAGAACTTTACTTCCTCGTCCGCCGCCAACTCTCACGTGACGGCCGCCGCCGTGATGAGGAATGTAACATGCAACTCTCACAGTATAAACATGCAGCTAAATATAGACCTTCGTCTTCACCGTCCCTCTGATCCTCTCCACCTGCCTCCTCCCTCACTCTGTGAAGTCACATGAACCATGACCGAAAGAAAACGGTTATCTCTTTCTATCCCATGTCTGAAAAATTTCCATTATCATTTAAATTCTTTATATCTCACTTCTGAGCTGATTGTTTTGGGCCCATTATCAACCTGCTGGCGCTCAACAAACCCTGTCTTCTCTTTGCTCCGGTATACGGTTATGGAGTTATGTTATAAAGCCACTCCCTCTTCCAGTAGGCCTTTAATGGCTGAGAGAGCATATCAGCTATAAAAGTATTGTGTTACCTCTGGGTGCATGGGAGTAACTGGTTTGGAGGCATATAATTGTCTGTGTCTGTGTGTGTGTGTGTGTGTGTGTGTGTGTGTGTGTGTGTGTGTGTGTGCGTGTGCGTGAAGCTGTCTTATTGAATTCAGGCTGAGAGATGAAGAGAGGCATCAGAGCTACAGGGCTAGAAAAAGAGAAAGGGGAGAGAGGTGGATGTAACCAGAAGACACAGTAGAAAACAAAATTCATATCTTTTTTATGATATCCTGTTATTTCTATGCTGTATGCATAATGTATAAAACTAAATCATGCACCTTTTAAAGACACATACTTCTTGGTAAAGCAGGATTTTGGAGAAACCAATGAAATATTAGGTAGAGAAAGGCTGTTTGATTTGACAGGAGGAGCAGAAGGGCAGGGTTGATTAAATAATGTGCGATCGCTTTGTTGGTTTGATTATATGCTTTCAGCTTCCAGTGCAGCATGAGGTCATTGTTAAAAGAAAGGGACAACTTTCCAGTAAATTCAAAGTGTTCAGCTGAGCCACAGTATAACTACAGGAAGATCAATCGAGCTTTGGTGGAAACAACTTCCAGGTCTGTCACCTGATGTCAAGGGGCCCGAAAATACTATTTCCCATAGACTTAGATTGGGAAAGAGACATCTGTAAATCAGCAGATTTACAGAACAAAATGGTAAATTACATGCATTTCTTGTTTACTAACTACAAAACAGTATATCATGACAATTAGTAGTTAGTATGTACTGTGTACGTACTATTAATATGAATTTTGTTCAGAACATCCACTTTATTGTGCCTTTTTAAAAGTTATCTTTGGATGTTACTGATGGCTGTTGTTGTCGTAGCGAGCCTTGGCCACCAGATGTCAGACTGGATTCTTCAGTCCGAACAGGAAGTGTCACAGTAGAACTGACCCTCTCTATTAACAGTGACACTAAGAATACACAAAGCAGAGATTAACATATGACATAGAACACAATATTCTGCATGTTTATGGGGGTATATTTGCATAGACACCTTTTATACTGTAGCTTATTTCAGCTTGCTTTCACATACAAAACAACAACAAAAAAAAAAAAAAAAAGGATCTGAAAACTAAAAACAATTCTTATGCAACGTGAGTTTCTACCTCAAGACAAAACTGAGAAACTACTTCTTTACTACAAAGCTCAAACAACGAAGTTAAACTTGTTTTTAACTGTTGTCAGTGTGCTTACGACCCTTTTCTTTTGTTTCACGTCTCACCACGTCAGTGCAACTAGTGTGCTGCTTTCAGAACGTATTGAAATGACTGATGGTGAATATAAAGGTAGAAGTACACTTCTTGGTGTGTGCAAAACAGAACAAGACAGACGGGGAGTGTGTGTGTCTGTGTGCATGGCTTTACAGTAAATGTTTGTGTGTGTGTGTGTGTGTGCCTTCCTCTATAGGATAACAATAATGAATCACCCTGAATACAGCCCTTGAGTCCCTCTGCTTCTCAATGGATGATACAGTTATAATTGTACTGGGCAAACTGGCTCACACTGGCATAATCCACTCACAACACACACACACACACACACACACACACACACACACAAAGAGCAATAATCCACATTGATGTGCCACCAGGGTTTTCCTTTGCTTGTTCATTATTGATAAGGATGAGGCAGAGGAGGGAGGTACAGGAATCCATCCCTTCTTCTTTCTCTTTCTTTCTCTTTCCTTTTGAATTCACTCTAACTAATAACCTCCTTTTCCTGTGAAACTCTACCGTCCTTCCTCAGAAAGAGCTAAAATAAAGAGTTCTGTATGACTGACACATAACGAGAGTGCATGCAGTGATTCATCAGGAACAGTTTGGTCAACTCGTCCCTCTTTTACGTCTGAATGTCTCTCTGTGATCTGATCAGAGTCTGAAGGCTCAGACACAAATAATTAACTGTGATTTATATTGTGACTACCTCAACCTAACCTTCATTGCAACTAAATGCCCAACCCTTACCGTTCACATTTTTTAAGTGGGGTTGTATGAGGTAGTTTTCCACAGTCTTACTGCAGTAGATGGTCATCGGCAAGCCCCCAGTTTGGAGAAACAGACAGCGATGTACTGCTGTGGACGAGCAGCAAAACACATTTTATTCACGCAAAAAATCAATATCAGTTTAAGTGTACGCTGTATTTAGAATATTTTCACAGCTTTACTTTACCGTCACACATCCCTGAAGTCGTTATCTTTGCTCTTCAAAGCCACGACACTCCATTGACAATAACAGTAATTTTACCTCTTAGAACACGGAAGTCGCTGGTCTACCGCTGCCTCGATTAGTTAGTTTGTTTGTGTTGTTGTGTGACTTTGGTGTTTTAAAGAGTTTGAATTTCGAGTTAAATCGAACGTCACATAATAACATAAACAAACTATCCGATAGAGGCAGCTGTAGACCAGCGACGCCCGCGTTCTAAGAGGTAAAATGACCGTTTCTGTTTAAAGGGGTCTGTATATTTAGGCTACTCTGAAATGGCCATAATGAGTACTTTTACTTTTGGTACTTTAAGTATATTATAATGCTAATACTTTTACTCAAATAAGATTTTGAATGCAGCACAAACAGCTCTTTGTAGTGAGGAGCTCACTTTTAACAACTGTCCTCTAAAACTCAAATTGTTCCTCACAAAGATCTCTCTCTCTCTCTCTCTCTCTCTCTCTCTCTCTCTCTCTCTCTC
>NW_022280034.1:3019053-3019290 GCF_004355925.1 Anarrhichthys ocellatus | reverse complement strand
GTGTGTGTGTGTGTGTGTGTGTGTGTGTGTGTGTGTGTGTGTGTGTGAAAGTGGGTGTGAGCAGCTGAGTGAGTTGGTCGCTGTGCACGCTGAGAGTGGCCGCCACTCCACTCTTCTCCACTCATCCATGCTGGATTAAAAACAAGAAAGAAACCCCTTTTTCTGGGAGTCGTACACACATCTGTTTGGGACACACACACACACACACACACACACACACACACACACACACACACA